>NC_056745.1:1078002299-1078088249 GCF_019279795.1 Protopterus annectens
GACAGTAATAGTCTACTGGTTCTTGGGAGGTGGTGAATTTGGCAAGTGTATGGTGTGATCATTCATTACACAGCTTACTACTCCAGTTCACACATATATGTTATTTATTAGGTTATACAACTAAATATATTGATCATAACAGTGATTTCACATGGAAATGGAATGTACTGCAGTGGGACTTGAACCGGGATTGACTGCTCGTGAGGTGAACACTCTGCCCACTACAATATTGCTGTACTGCTTCCTTTGCACATATCCTGCTTTTTATCCTTTTGCTATTTCAGCTACATTAACCGTAGCTAAGCGATGGGCACACCCGCACACCTACGGTTAGCTTTAATCAGAGTTTTAGAAGATATAAATGGGTTTCTTCTTTTAAATTATATGTCCTGTTGCTGTTGTACACATGAGGGTCTTTTGGTGGGGATATGAGGGCAACTATGTGTGATCTCACTCATTCTATAGCAGCTTCTGCTGTTTAACATTGCAGGGGTGCATTTATTCTGAGAGCTCTGCTCTCAGACACGCCCCCTGTACTAGTACACGCTCTGTGTAAGCCTAGGAGCTCGGCCAGCGTGCATTCATTGCTATGCATTGCATGCTGCCATCTTGCTTCTAAACCGGTGCTTCCGTGTAGGACTAAACTAGTCCTGCACGGGAGGTTAGTGAATCCAGGGGATACTGTAGCTGACATTTGCAGTGCATGCCATGATCAGGGCTATTCATGTAACATGTCAGTTAATTGCATTGCTAGGCTTGTATAAACTTCACAGCTTAGAGGATAGACACTATACATTGGAAAACATTTGTACCCATGTACAGTTTCTGTAGAGACAGTGTGTGTGTTGCTGTGAGCCATTGATACACAGAACATTTCTACATGGATTCCTTTGTTGCATAATGCAGCCTTCTGCATGTCTGTGCCACACTTAGTTCAATACTGTCTGCTGCCTAAAGGCTGGCAACCAAAGGAGAGCTTGTGCCACATTATGGGTGGCATGTAACAGATCATTAGAATACTGGGGATATAAGTGTGCTGCTGAGGTATGAATATACTGTACATTAAATGCCACCACCTTACACACACACACACATATATATGTGTATATATATATATATATATATATATATATATATATATATATATATATATATATATATATATATATATAGGTCTACTTCACCTGACCTAAATTTCATTTGACTGACACCCATTTCACCGACACCCATTTGATCTAAATTTCATTGGACCTAAACTCATTTGACTGACTCCCATTTCACCAACAGCTTACAATGCTGAATTGCAACATACTAAATCTTAAACCATAGACAAGCTTACTTAGATCACCAATAACTAACCCATTCCAGAGCTTACAAACTACTTACTAACCCTATTAACAGAAACAGGACAATGTACAACCAAACGAGGTGGGGGGGCAATGTCCCCCACACCCCCAAATGTGAGGGGCTGTGCCCCCCCACCCCCTAATTATATATACTAACTCCAGGATCGCACTACAGTGGGGAAAATGGCATATACCTTTAACTTGCCTTACAGTACTCTACATGCTGCCACTACTGCTGGGAACGCACAAAACATTCGCCAAATTACTTTAGATACTTCCCATAAAAATGTAAATAGAAAAACCCACATTTAGAAACACTACAACACTACTTTCTACATGACTATTGGAATTCTAACAGTCAGCACTGTAAGTTACAGTAATTCTTTTTATCACATAGAAGTCACAGGTGAAGGAAACCTACAACAAGTCTATGTCTTACTTGTCGGTGAAATGGGTGTCAGTCAAATGAGTTTTAGGTCAAATGAAATTTAGGTCAGTTGGGTGTCGGTGAAATAGGTGTCAGTCAAATGAAATTTAGGTCAAGTGAAGTAGAAGAAGTGAAGTAATATATATATATATATATATATATATATATATATATATATATATATATATATATATGTGTGTATATATATATATATATATATATATATATATATATATATATATATACACACATATATATACTTTTGCATTTACAGATACAAGGGAGAAAGCAGAAGGTGAAATTCTGCCAGGCACAGAAAGACATTCTGCTAAAGGCCCTCAGTGAGCATGATAAGGGATGCTCCAGAATGTTAGGTCAGATGAGGGTTGTCTGACAAGACATTGTAGACTAAGTAAATGCAGTCAGTAGCCAAAAAAAGTAAAGAGCAGGTCCAGAGGCATGTCAGTAACATGACTGTGTATGCTCTCAGCTGGTCAGCCTGCCTGGTGCAGGACCAAAGGGCTACAGGTGAAGGTCTGCCTTCAGAGTGACTGTTAACAGGCATGGAAGAGCTCCTCACATCAATGTCTGGAGAACCAAACAGTGCACAAATCAACAATGGGGTACTTGACCTAGGAGTAAAATTGCACAGAGCACCTCACATATTTGTTTATAATGCTCCAGGTAGATAGGCCCTAATTTGTCATATAATCTAGACTACCTCTCTGACTCTAGGCCATACAGCTAAAAAGAAAATATTCATTGTTATTACAGGCACAACATCCTTCTGCCCAAGCATAATAACTACAGATCTTACTTGGCACTCTGCTATAGAGCTTTACTTACACTGGGCTTCAGGTGTTAGTAGAGGGTGCATTCACATACTTGAGCAAGCTTATGTGTTTCCACAGGTACTGTTTTGTCAGCTGCCTCCGCCATTGATACAAGCATATCTCTCAACCTGCAGACATTGAAAATAGGAGCAAAGACCCTTGAAAAGTAGGAATATCCAGGTAAAAATCTGGATATTTCATTTGCATAACATTTGAATTCCAAATAGCATGTAACATTTCCCATTTCCAATAGGAATGTAGAATATTACTCAGAAACATTTAAAAACACTGAGTGACAAAAATGATGGAAAATATAAGCACATTATAAAAGAGACAGTGTACAATCTGCAGACTTTAATGAACTGCATTGCAAAACTGTACCACACAAGCCTGGGGATTCACTAAACTCTGTGCAGGCTTTGTGCTAAGCCTACATGGAGTCCATGTCTTTGCAAGAAGACCAGCAGCACTAATTGCATATGCATGCCACGGATCACATTTAAATGTATGCAAGCATGGTTTCACGAACCAAGGGTTGGGAGGGTGGCTTAATGGTTAAGGTGTTTGCCTCACAAACACAAGGTTCAGGGTTTGAATCTCACAAGGGATAAACGGCTAGGCTTAAAATGGCTTGCAAGGGCAGTTAGCTTAGTACTAACCTATGATCCTATGATGTAAAACAACAAGGACATCACCAGACATGTAAACCTGTTTACCTACAGGCAAACTAGGTCTAAGAGATTGCATGGAATCCCATAACAATTACCAGGAAATAATAAAGTAATGTATGTAGTTCCAACACATTACATGAAAGTTTATACAGTGCAGACTATTGTTGAAACCTGTGTCAGGCATACTGAATAGCAGTTGTGTAAATGATCAGTAAGAGTACATAGACTGCATTATAAATAAATAGGCAGGGGGTGCATGTATATTGAAAAGGGACACACAGATGAATTGTAAGAATGAACACAGGGGAATAGGGCAAGTGAAACATAGCAATGTACTGCAGATAATGGCATGTCAATGGAGACAGTTGTAGCATGAACACTAATCACATATTGACATGGTACAGTACGGAATGCACAGTTTCTTGTATACTATTGACTGTCACACAAGGTGACATATCACTGTAGTGAATACACTGTGATATAAGCATTCTGACATGAGCAATGGATAGGATAAATATCAGGAATGGCATATACAATAGGGAATATGTGCATATTGTGAAGCTGGGCAAAATGAGCTGCCTGACAATGGATGTAATGTCACCGTAGATCTTAACCAAGCAGGACACATATTAACAGGACCATGGATAATAGCAGACAGAAGCATGCACAATCATGGATAATAGCAGAATAATACCACCAGTAATCCCATGTCTTCGACATAACATATGTGATTGTGAGTGATCATAGATGGTTTTGCAAGAACAAACTGGCACAACTATTATAATACATCAGCAATCAGTGAGGAGAATCAAGCACACCTTCCTCAAAATCTAACATCTGCTGGAGGTGTTTGAAGGACCACTGTTATACCTGCATTTGAAATAACAGGCAATCCTGGCTAGTTGACAGGTGTGCATACCACCTGGTCTGCTCATCGGGGTTTGTTGTCTCTGTTGTAATAATCTTGTGCATTTGCGTTCATAATGGAATGAATCCCCATTTGAGTTTGTGTGGTCCTTATGGTGGCTGAAGCTGTGGTGTTTCTGCTATATTATACCAATACCACACTTGGACTCAATGATTGCCCACAATTTACAGTCCTCCACAAAGCTGGTTAGACAAAGGATGTATAAGTCAGTTTTGCTGTCTTAGACTTAAATAATGGATTGTAAAGGGCCTAGCACAGAGCCCTGAGGCACAGACCTGGTCACTGGATTCTACATAGAGATGACTTCACACACTCAGGATCATGGTGTTGTCATCATGCATGCCCTTGGTAACCTTCTTGAAGACAGTGAACAGATGTAAGCGACATGATCTAGCATGAACAAATCAAACTTGGTTTTAGTACACAGTTGGGATATTACCTCTGTCTTTCTAGAGAAGATCCATGATGACTCATTGGCGTACCTCAAAGATGAGTAGAGTCTGGATGGGTCTATAACTCCATGCATTAGGTCCCCCTGAGTCAAAAGGCTGCATGTTGCTGTACATCTTTCTATGGGAACATAGGGTTTCTGGAGGATGTGTTGAAGTACGGATCCAACTGTGTCTGGTAGATCACATTTCAATTTACTCTATAGGCAACTTGTATTGTTGTCAGGGCCCATTGCTTCAGTGTTATTACTTGTAGAGAGAGCACAGATGGCCTGCCCACCTGAGAATAAAAAGTGAGTAATGTTTGTATGTATACTTTGGCTGATGACCACTGGTGACATGGGGGTGACATGTGTGACAAACTATCAGCTAGCAGATTGTCCTTGTCTTCAGGTTGTTTTTTTCTGCTGGCATTCACACACAGATATGTATTTACTTGTGTATTCCACTTAACATTTCATATGTATTGGAATAAATGATTTGTGACAAGACCTCCAAATACAGCCTTGGTCATTCATCACATTCCACACACTGTTGCTATGCACATAGTCATATAACTATACCAATGTCACATAATTACATCAGTTGCACAGCATATGCCTACATGTGTTTCATGGGCAAGCTGTGTTTGAGTAGCCTGATGTCATATCAGAAAACATTAGAGATCAGTTGTTTGTGGGTCATGCAGAACCTTTCCTGACACAAATGCTGATAGTCACACAATGATGCTGTTGACCACCTCAATAATCCTTGGGTGTAGCAACACAACTGCACATACAATGCACCACACCATGACAGACCTAGCAATCACACATGCAGTGGTCTTGAGATCACTTATAGAGGCCCATGGAAGGACTCTGCTTCATGATGTGTGCATGCATTTTTGACATGAAGGCATCCTCCACTCCTTTGCAGGAAGGATGTCATGTGGCCAGTGGACATGGAGGATGGTGAATGCATGGGGCTATGTGAAAGGTTTTCCAAGTGGTAGTGAAATGAAGAATAAGTCCAAAGATCATACAATGGCCATAATGTACCACCAACCACACATACACAGCAGTAGACTGGGCCTGATTTGAACATTACACCTGTGTAGGTATAGAATAGGAATGCCATGCAATGTCACAGTAGCAACACCAGATATGTCTGACTGTAACACTGTCACATTGTACTTTATGGAGCATGATAGCGTCATTTTATGCTGAGGCAAACATGTTGGGAGGATTCTAGGACGTGGCTGTAGAGTCACATCCCTGTGTATAATTGTCTCAGAAGTGATAGGTGTATGTACAGACATGCAAGTCAGCTGCTGTCAGATTAGAACCCCTATATGTGTAGGTGATGTAGCTTATAAACACAATAGTTAATGTTACTGCTACAGCACAAGTTTGTCCTGAATACTGTCAGAGTGCATGTTATACAGGATGACTTCATCATTGTATGGTACGATGAGATGTTCAAAGTATTGTTTGACATAGCTGTGAACTCACATACCATTCTAAAATTGTCACCATAGTGACTGCTGACTATAGACACAGTTGATTGCAATAACAACAGAGCCCCTACCTAAGCACACTGACTAGAAAACTTGGTATTTATTACAAGTACTACAGCACAAGTCTGACTTGTAGAGTGTCAGACAAAACTTTATAATTGATGACATCAGCAGTTTCTGATGAGAGGAAGATGATAATAGCAGTGTCCCACATGCTGGTGCAAAATGACATCTTGAATGTCAACCAGCTGAACAAACATACATGCACACCAACTGACCATAGTGAGAACAGAAACCCTGCTTAAGTATGTACACTGACTATAGAACTCAGTATTTAATGCAAGTGCCACAGCACAAGTCTGGCTTTTATAGTGCCTGAAAACACTTTATAGCTGATGACATCAGCAGTCTGGTGAGAAGAAGATTGTAATAAGAGTGCCTCACATGCTGATGTAAAATGTTCTCTTGAATGTCAGCCAAGTGAAAACACATACAAACATGCCAATTGACTGCAGTGAGAACAGACTCTCTACCTATTTATAAAGCACAGTACTTAAAACAAGCACCGCAGCACAAAGCTGACTTTTAATATGTTGCAGGACATTCTCTAGTGCATTACATCACCATTGAATCATTCAAAGTGCATGTTATGAAGCCTGCATTAAATGGATATGTAGGTATGTACAACTGTCAAAATATTGGAACTCCATGGGATTCTACTGATGACTGAAGGATACACAGTTATGCTCCTCTGCCTAGAGAGAGACAAATACACACACACACACACACACACACACACACACACACACACACACACACACACACACACACACACCAGTTGACTGCAGTGAGATTAGAACCTTTACCTAGCTAGGTACACCAGTTAGAGTGCTCAGTACTTAACACAAGTGTCACGGCAAAAGTCTGACTTTTACAATGCTGCAGGACAATTTATAGTGGATGATAGCATCATTAGATGTTTGAGAGAAGATGTTGGGAGGCCTGTATGAAATGGATGGCTAGCCATGTGCAACTGTCATGTTACCAGACTGATGAATCTGCAAAGTATACTATTTGCTGTTGTGTTTCCAATGTGCAGGTATAGTTTCAGAGACAGTTGTGCATACTATATGCAAACAGCTGTCCACATTACTACTAGTAGTGGAAAATCTGAAGGTACATTGTCAGTATAAATATGTACATGGTATGTAAGAAATCATGTTGTTATATATTTCTTGTAGTGTAGTTGATATATTTGGGAAAAAGTAGTGAGAGACCAAGTTTCAAGTGTATGGGTGCAGGTAGCACATGGCTACAGTGTACATATGTGGTCTTTCCTTAAAAAGTGCCTTCCCTTTAGTTGTGTTTTTACATGTACTTTCATGGGATGAAGACTAAATGTGCAGTAAACATAAGAAATACATGCTAATGAGCACTTTCCATAGTGCACTGCTTTGCAGCTGGATTGTGCGATCAATGGTAAAGTGTTTGCACATGTGAGATACACATTTAAGGTCTCCTATTTAAACTTAAGAAGTACCTGTCCATACTGGCTATGCTAGACACAGCTAACAGATACTGTGGTGTTCATAAATAGTTCATATAAGAAAAGTTGTGATATATTTTCTAACCTTAAAATAATGTTTATACTGCTGTACCCCTTTTGCATGTAGTTTAGTGATGAAAAAATATGATCCTCTGTTGCATTAATAACATTATGACAGTTGTAATGGTTTGCTTACCTCTGTGCAAACACGTTAATTTCAGGCATTTGGCAGTTAGCACTGTGGATAGTACCAAGTGTCAGAAATACACCTACTGCTTAGCTGACTCTATAGCAGCAAGTGTAAATGCATTGAGAGATTTCTTTTTGAGCCTAGATACTAGAGAGTTCAAATCCAGGTGTATCTAATAGTTTGAAATATATATTTATAATGCTATGAAATAATTCTTAATTCTGCTATCACTATGTGTAACTTTAATGCATCATGTTTGCATGTTGGCAAACCATAGAGGATACAAAATATCTGTTTTCTGCTTCCTGTCTGCAGGTGTTCTAGTCTTGCAGGTACTGGGAAAGGTTGCTAACCACTGAGCAATGTTGCTTAGTGTGTTTGCATGGTGTAAAGTAAAACAATGCAACAATGTATCCTTTTTGCAATCAAGAATGTCTGCTTCCTGACAGGGGTGGAGCCTAGATGGCAAACTGAGAGCAGTGAATTTTGAGAGCTCCATAAACTAGTATAATAATATAGGAAATTTTTATTATTTTCAAGTTTAAAACATCAGAAATCTATAGGTAAACCACTAAACTACATAGATATAAATTTTGGTGGCGATATACAAAAAATGTTCCTGTCAAGTAACTTGGAGATATATTGAGTCACTGAATATGAACAACTCAAGGAATTCTCATCCAGATGTTGCTTTGAAAAAAGAACTGCAATTGATGACCTCTACCTTACAGGAACTATCTCTGAAGATTGATGGTTTTAAAAATGACTTAGAAAACCTCAACTTAAATTGTCAAAACAGACTGATACTCTTAAGAAGTATTACAGCAACAACATACAAAACTAACAAATATAGAGACTTCTCTAAATGACATTGAAGGGAGACTCAAAGAGGAAGAATTCCAAAAATAATTTCTGCTTAAACAGAATACATGACTGCTTAACAAAATAGATGACTTAGAAAACAGGGAAAGGAGAAACAACATAAGGATCTTTGGTCTTCTTGAAAATGCTGGCAAAGACATTATTTCATTCTTAACAACCTGGATTCCTGAATTTTTTAGACTTGAAAGAGGGAGTTTCATTTGGAATTGAAAGGGTGCATAAAGCACTGAGGAAACCTACTTCTAACTCAACAAATACTCCACCTAGATCCATAGTTATAAAATTCCTTTCATTTCTGGACAAGGAACTTATATTAAAATCTGATTGGAGAAAATCACCCTTAAAATACAATCAAAGCCTGATAAGGTTTTAACAATAATTACTCTTCCAGAATACTAGAACAAAGGAAAAAGTCTGGCCAATAATAAAACTGTTGAAACAAAACAACATTAAAGCACAGCTGGCCTTTCCAGCCAAGATAAAAATACTTTTTGCCAATGAGATGAGAACCTTTAATAACTTAGAATAAGCTACTATATTCATCAAAAACAACAATGTAGTGTCTGTCCCAGAAGAAATGGAATAGATGGCCCCTACTCTTAAAAGAATAGAAGAAACAAATCCTTGGATTGATGCTAGAAATAAGAAACAAAAAAAATGATTTCAAGATAGCTGTCCCAAAAAAATAACTCTTACAACTGCAACTCTCAAAGTATCAACTGATATGGTATATCACTTGTCAACTGTTCTTATTTGAAAACAAAAATGAGGGTTTCTTAAACAATTGAGAAACAGCAATGATTTATTCAGAATGTTCAAAGAGTTCAATAATTCTTTACAAACAAAGGTAGGTCAAGATGGGTTACTATTTATGCAATTACTCTATGATTATCTGTATTTAAAGAAACAGTACATTAAAATATGACTTTTTTACTTAATGAATTCAGTTATACAGTTTACTGAATTATAATAACTGTATTGTGGAATGTTTATAGTTTATAGTGATGCATACAGGAATTCTTGTACTTCATTAAAATGAAAAGTAACATTTACAGCATAGAAATTTTTTTTGAGTAACTAGATGTATATAGTTGTAAGTTGTAAGTTAGACATGAATATTAAACTGCCATTCTGACACCTATTTCAGTATATCTGATGTGAAAGGCAGGGGTAATAATTTTATTCTTTGGTCAAAGCTTGTAAAATGCATGTTTCCAAAAGGTTGCACCTTGTTTTAATTTTATTTTAGTAACTGATTTTGGTTATTTATTTATTTATTTATTTATTTATTATACAATAATCCATATCAAGTCAATATAAGCAATGGAAATATATATATATATATCTATATATATATATATATATATATGGTTCTACCTCACTTCACCGACACGCCGGAACATCGACAGGGAAATCGCGAGCCCCAGAAGATCGACAGCGCAGAAGACCGACGCGACGGGACCAAGAAGATCGACAAGCAGAAGACCGACCCGACGGATGAAAGCACCGACGCCGAGGATGCCGAAATGGGAAAAGGCTGTGTAAGTATGCGGTAATGACGGACGTTAGGGTGCGAGTAAGGTAAGTGGGGATAGGGGTGGGTTAAGTGAGTTAGGGTTAGGGAGCGGGTCAGGTAAGTGTGCGGTAGTGATTGTGTTTGGCTTAGGCGGGGGATAAGTGAGTTAGGGTTAGGAGCGGGTCAGGTAAGTGTGGTAGTGATTGTGTTTGGGTTAGGGGATAAGTGAGTTAGCGTTAGCGAGCGGGTCAGGTAAGTGTGCGGTAGTGACGGACCTTAGGGTTAGGGTTTGGGTCAGGGTTGTAGGTAGTTGTGTATGTGTGGTTTAGTGTGGGTTTGTAGGGATTTTGGTGTGCTTGTGTTGTGTATGTGGTTTTTGGATGGGGAATGTGTTTAGGTTGTTGATTGTGGTGTGTGAAGTGTATGAGGTTTCGTGTTTGTGTACCGTCGGTTGTTTCGTTGTCGGGCATGTGGGATTTCGTGTTTTTGTACTGTCGGTTATGTGGTGTCGGTGATTGCGTTGTCGGTGTTGTGGTGTTTCGGTTATGTGAGGTAGAACCATATATATATATATATAATCATTTTTTTCTTTCAAATTATCTATTCTTGAACATTTTAAGTGACTTATTAACATAAGTGTTCGCAGTAAGGAAGATTAGTGGTTGCTTCTGGTTTACTTGATTGTTTTAAGTTTGTATGATCATAACTAACAGGATAGCTATGTAAAGCTATCTGTTGATAACTTTATAGTTTTCTTTATGGGAGTAGATATTTATTTTATGCATTCTTTGAGCAATATATAGAACTCATTTAGTCATAATATGAAATGATAGTAACATATATTGTCAATAACTTCAGCTATTACCTTTTTCCTTTGAGTTTATTCAGGATAGTTGCCCTATACTTCATGGCATTATTATACAAGATAGGTTCATCCTATACTTAATTACTGAACTTCTAATTTGCCTTGCTCACCATGGAAGCTTTACATGGATATATGCAATAAAAACAAAATCGTAATATAGTATTGTTTTGTTTGCGTTGACTTATGATAAATTACTACCTAATTTTTTCAGTCTGTTAATTAGAAATTTAAGTAAAACTGACAACAGAAATTGATTAGGCAGTAAGCTATTGGCAATATAGTGATACTGTCCTTTGGAAATATAGGCTTTATGTATGTAGGAAAACTGACTAGAACTACTTATGGAATAAGAAATGTAAAAAAAGTTTTGATATTTAGAAACACATACTTATGAAAGGGCCAATGTCTAGGTTTCCTTGCTACACTGAACAATAATAACTGTCAATACTGTTAGGTAATATTCAAAAATGCTTAATATAAGTTAGCTAATGCTGAACATTCTGAGTTTATGGGAATTATTAATTCTGTTGTACTTATATCAGGAAATATTAAACCCAAGTTGTTTTATGTTAATATATTTTTATAACCAATGATGTTTATTATTATTTTTATTTTTATTCTTATTTATTATGTGTTCTCATTCATTATTGAATACCTTAGACAAACCAATAGACAAACCAATAGGTCTGTAAGTTAGGAGTACATCTGTCACAAATCTCAAATTCTGTTGAGAAACAATTATTTTATTATGATCTAAGTAGTTCCATCTCTCCGTCCACCTGAATAGTAAGATCTTGCCTTACTGGACCTGTCAAGTTCCACTTCTCTTTTAATACTATCAACTAAATTCCTATTGTAACCCCTGTCTAGAAATTGTGTCATAAGAGACCCCATCACCTGTGCACAACTATCATCTCTTGTACATAGCCTCAAGGTGCATATAAACTGATCTTTGACAATTTTGTGGAAGATATGTCTGGGATGCATACTCCCCTGAGAAAGCAGGCTATTTTTCCAGCATGCCTTCCTATATGTTAATATGTTTATATATATATATATATATATATATATATATATATATATATATATATATATATATATATATATATATATATATATATATATATGGGATCCAGGCAGATGTTCGAAGTTTCACTTCTTCGAACCCACTTCACCGAGTCCACTTGTTCGAAGTAGTGAAACTTCAAACATTGACTTTGGCAGTCACACTACAGCACAGAATGGGAATATTCCCTTTTCCCTACTCTAGTGCGATCTTGGAGTTGGTATATTTAAGTATGAGGGGATGTGGGGGTCACAGCCCCCCACATGGGTATTTTTTTGGGTCGGCCTGGGAACTAGACTTCAGCGAAAGTGCATATATAAAGTTCAGTAATGATGTGGCCCTTATACATATTTCTATCTAAAAACTGGCAGATTTTAACTACTGATGCTAGAACAGATGCCCTCATAGGTAGTAATCCTAAGTTTACTTATAGGAGGTGCAATAACTTAAAAGATTTACTTTGTAATGGTGCTCATCTACAATCCAATGATGTTATGAAATTAGGTATATATCCATGTCGCAGGTGTAAAGCCTGTGCTGTTATCTCTAAACAACAGATTGTTGAACATCCCAGTCTTGATTTTATTTTTAGACTAAAATGCTATGTTGATTGTCAAACACAAAACATGATTTATTTGGCTACCTGTGAGGGGTGCATATGTTTCTATATCGGTAAGATGACAAGGAAATTAAAAGAAAGTATTTTACACCATATGTATGACATCAGGAATAAAAATATGAATAATGCACTGACCAAACATCAATGAATATAAAGGACATACATTTTTATTTAAAGTTTTACAACATTTAAAAAATAATTTTAGAAGGGGTGATTTAATGAGGTAGAATTAGCTGAACTGCGATGGATACTTAAATTACAAGCAGACAGACATCGAGGACTCAGTGCTAATATTTGTTTGAAGCCTCCCCTAAAGGGGCATAAATTGAGGAGTTGATCTCATTGGCTAATATATTGTTTGGTTTTAAAAGCATGACTGTTTTTTTTTTTTATCTATGGACCTGATGAAGGGTAATACGCAAAAGCACTTATCCTTTGTTTTATGAGATTTTTATTAAAGCTTTTTTGGTTTATGTTTATAGCCGTGGTAGTCTTGCTGGTCATTTTTGTGTGGAAATTTCTCCATAGAACATTCATAATACCAGATAAAATAGCCAACTTTAGTACTTGTAGTAATGTTTTATTTTGGTGATGTTTCCAAGCATGCGGGACAGACTGCATACATATTTTTTATGAGTGCACTAGTATAAAACAATTCTGGAATGATATTAAGAATTTTTTACAGGCTCTGTTCTCAAATTTGCTTATATTATCTAAAGCTTTAGTGCTACTAAACATAAATGAAGGTCCTCATTTCAAGAGTGACGATCTTTATTTATTGTGGACCATTCTAGCAGTTGCTAGAAAGTGCATAATGAGGAAATGGAATTTCACTTTACCACCGTCCATGGAAGAATTTCTATCTTTAATGAAAGACACAGCATAGAAAGAGATCAAGATTAAAGAACTGAGAATCTGTCCTAACACATTAACAAATAATCCTCGTTGAAAGGCACTAAATCTTATCGAAAATCTACAATTGGACTGTGCCTCTCTCTGATTACTGTAAATGCTTACTTAATTCTATGTTAATCCATGTATTTTGAATCAAACTGGTTTCATTTATTGATTTTTCCTGCAGGCCAGATGTAAACAGTGTATATAGTTATTTATGTATTAGAATTTAGATTATGTTGTATCTGCAATCATTTAATTTGTTTGAAAATAAAAATTACTTGAGTAGAAAAAAAGTGTCTGTTCTATGGAGGGCTAGGGTTACAAAAATGTGTCAGTGTTTCACAATGCACACCTGAGTTGCTCACAGAGCAACAGTGCAAGCTCTGAGCAGCTACAGTAAACTGAGTGCAAACACCCCAAAACACAATGCTAGAACACAAGCAAAGTGAAATTATTTTAAATAACTAAAACAGGGGAAAGGCCAACAATCAGCCTTATTCCAGCAATCCCAAAGTCAATGGGTTTTTGGCTGCACAGTTCTGCCACAAGGATGCAGCAGGGCCTTCTTAATAGGGTCTATATTAGAACATCAAAGTTTCAAACTTCGAATGTTCTAATATCGAACCCTATTCAGCAAAAGCTGAAAATATCGCAGCAACAGAAAACCAAATTTTTTCCTAGGGAAAGAATTCTGTTGTCTGTTTCTGTTGCTTCTGCATTTTCAGCGCTGTGGTGGAAAGTTATGGGTCAGGTTCAAGTAAGTGTGCGACTGAGTGCGGGTTAGGTTAGTTAGAGTTAGGGTGCAGGTTAGGTATGTGTGCAATTGTGTGGACATGAGGGTTAAGGGTGGGTTAGGTGAGTTAGGGTTAGGGCACGGGTTAGGTATGTGTGCGATCGTGTGGATGTGAGGGTTATGGCGGGTTAGGTGAGTTAGGGTTAGGGCACAGGTGAGGTGAGTGTGCGATAGTGACAGACCTTAAGGTTAGGGTTTGGGGTAAGGTAAGTGGATAGTTAGTGGTGTGTGTATAGTTTAGTGTAGGGTTAGGTGTAAGATTTTAGGTGTATGTATGTGGATTGCTGTTTGTTTGGTGTGCTTGTGTTGTGTGTATGTGCTTTGGAACAGCAAATTTTTTCCCTAGGAAAAAAAAAATCGCTGTTCTGTATGTTCGTGGTTTTCAGCTTTCACTGAATAGGGTTCGATATTAGAACATTCGAAATTTTGAAACTTCAATGTTCTAATATAGACCGTTCTTAATATAAGAAGACTGGTTTTAGTGCTCCATTGATACGAAACAGTCTAGATTCAGCAACCCTGAATTGAGCCTATGCTATAAAATGCAGAAGTTCTAGATATCCAATGTGCAGAAAATTGCAATTACAACAGAAGAACAAACATTTTAAATAAAGCAGCAATCCAGTAGAATACTCCAACAAGAGTGTAGACAACAAACCTTCCTAGTGTGAAATAAGTGATCTGGAACACAATTGCTTAAACCAGAACTAAGCCACTTTCAAAATAGACACAATAAGCCTTCAATCAGCAATTCCCAGCTTAGAAGTGTGCAGGCTATCCTCCCCTACCATAAGAGTCTACACCACAAACCTTCCTAATGTAAAATAACTGGTTTGGAGGATAAGTGCTTAAATCATAGCAAAGAGACTTAGAACAGCCACAATAAGCATTCAACCAGCAATTCCCAGCTCAGAAGGGCAGAGACTGCCATCTCCTCTCATCAGAGTGTAGGCTACAAACCTTCATAATGTAAGACAACTTGGGCTGAAGCCCAAGTGCTTAAACCAAAAGTAATAGGCTCAGAATCACAGTTACAATGTAATGCAATACCACACAGATGACAGTGACGTGTCTATTAATCTACACACATATATCAAGTCATAGTTAGTAGGCCCTGTGTTATCATGATGTGAAAGCCCTGTGGTCTGTCCAGTTGCTGCATGTGTCTGGTGAGGTTCCTGCAAAAGACAGCATTATACTATATTACTGCTCTGATGAGTTTGACTACAGTACTGTCATACAATCTTGAAAAGTATGTATAGGAAAACATTAAAGAGAAAGTTATAAAGTAATGGCACACATTGCATTTCCTGACATCACAACTCTTACAAGAAAATATACTAGAAAATACTGTCATATGATGCCATCCACTGTAACATTTGGCAAGGCAAATATAACTGACAATTAAAACTACCAGTTCAGTTCATGCAGATATATTAGGCACTAATGTATCTATGCACCCTGTGCAACAGACACAAAGCTTTTGTATCCATGAATCCAAAAGAGAGAAAACAGGGATATTGCACAGTTATCATCTTCAATCAGCAGTTCCCAGCTTGCACAGGGTGCTGGGGGTGGGGGCAGGAGGACTAGGCTGACACAAAAGGTCAGTACGCATGTGTGAGGGAGAGAGTGAAGCAGGCAGGTTGTGTGTTTGTCTGGATGGATCGTCCATGTGAAAGTGATGTGTGAAAGTCTGTATGGATATAACGAAAAACAACCACAGCAACTTACTATCAAGAATTTAATAAGAAAAAAAGAGCAAAGCTTTCAGGTTCATAGAAAAACCATTCATCAGTGCAAGATAAAATAATCAATTAAGGTGCGCTTAAATACATCACCCTATTAGGCACAGCCAATGAAAACAGATAGACTATTAACAGTAAAGTAGTTTTTTAAAGGAATATAAATCATGTGTACTTAGTTCCTTTTACTACAGGTCATGTAAACATAAATATTAAATATTAAAAAATTCATCTATCAGACATTCAAACACATAAACATATAAACTTTTTATATAGAGATACATCTAACAGGTTGTAAATTTCATTTTAAGTATATTTGTATATCTTTCAAGACAGGTTTAATTGTATCCACCTGGTTAATACCAAGAGGGATATCCACTTGTAACTACAAAATCCATTCATATTCTTTTAATTTAAGCTTATTATTCAAACCACCTCTTTGTATACTCATATTAATAATAGCTAACACTCTAAAAGTAAACGTGTGTTTAGAGTCATTTTCATAGACATGCTTAGCAAGTGCGTTGGTTAAATTGTTCCTTTTAGTGTATGATTTATGCTCTATAATCCTATCCCTGAGGCATCTTGTAGATTTTCCTACATAGAAACTTGGGCATGCTTTACATGTTGCTAGATAAACTATATTACAAGAATTGCAAATGGCAAAGCATTTAGATATATAGATTTTATTACTAGACAGATGTCTAAAAATACAATCATTATTAATATAAGGACAACAGCTACAACTGTAACAGGGAAAAGTACCCCACTTTGTAGAACATACAGCATTAGTAGTATATTTGATATCCTTATAACACAATATTCATATTAAATTCAAACAATTTTGAAACAAAAACCTTGGTCGATCATGTGCAATACACTGTAATTCTCATATCGTCTTCAGAATATGCCATTTCCAAGTAATTATTTTCTTCGCTCCATCACTACATCTACTGAATGTGGTGGGATAGTGGAGCATATTACTATCTTTAAATATACTATCCATTCTGTTTGATGTCTCATTATCACTAATGTAAAGTTGGGCTTGACTACTTCTAGCAGACATAACCTCACCCATTGTGTTGCTTAATAAGTTCTCATCATAACCTCTATTCTTAAATTAATTTATTTCATCCATTTGTTCAAAGCATTTTCCATATTTGTATTTAGTTTACGTACACATAAATACTGTCCCCTGATAATTCCTCTAAATACATGTGGATCATGCATGTTAGTATAATGTAGGTACTTATTCTTATGGGCATCTTTTTTATGTACAGATGTCTGTAGGTCTTTCCCATCAAATAACAAAATTTACATCTAAAAATTGAATATTATATGGTGAGGCAGACATAGAAAAGTATAAAATGTTGGTACTATTATTCAAGAAGTCCACGAATTCAGTCACTTTACTATGACTGCCTTCCCAAATAAAATAGACATCATCAACAAACCGTTTGAAAAAGTAACTTTACAATGGTAATGTAATGGGGCATTATATACAAATTCTGTTTCCCATTTATTTAAGTACCCATTGCCACTCCCGATATCTGATGATAAAAATGATCAAACACAAATATATTATTGTCCATTATACAATGACCCCCCATTAATATTCAAAAATGTGCATGCTGATTGGTCAGCGTGCAAGTTGTAAATCAGAGTTATAGTAATGGAAAAAGGTCCGGTCGCCCGGACTTTTTCCATTACTATAACTCTTTTTTTACAGCAACGGAGAACGCAAGAGCTCCATTGCTTCACACTGTCTCGCTATGTTAAACGAGATTAACATAGTGAGACAGTTTGTAAAAAGCAACGGAGATCTTGCTTTCTCCATTGCTTTTTTCAAAACTGTCTTGCTATGTTAAATGGATTTAACATAGCGAGACAGCTTTAAAAAAAGCAACGGAGATTCTCCATTTAACATAGTGAAACAGTTTGTAAAAAGCAACAGAGATCTTGCATTCTCCTTTGCTTTTGCCCACAGCTCTGATGTACTGTGTAGGCATATGCATGCGCAGTACATCAGAACTGCCGCAGAATACCAGACAGCTGTGGAAGGGCAACAAGGAGGCATTATACAATGCCATTATTTAAGAAAAGTAATTATTTTTTTTCTTAAATAATGTCATTGTATAATAACCACTTCTGGGTGTGGGTAATGCTGGATTTACCCATGGTTGGCTTTGTGTGGCCACTCGGGCTTCACCCTAGTGACCAAACCACACCAACTGTGGGTAAATCCAGCATTACCCACACCCAGGCGTGGGTTATTGCTATAATACTAACTCAAGAAGTTCACAGATAGTTTCAATCTGTCTATTAGATAGACCATCATCTCTATGAAGTAATTCCCTAATTGAATTCACCCCATATTCTTTAGGAATCATTGTAAATAGTGACTTTATATCAAGCACAACAAATAAAAAAGGTTTACATTCTTTACCTTTAAAAATGGTATAGCTGTTTTAAAAAGTCACATGTATCTTCAATGTAACTTTTCCCATATTTAAGGTAGCTAGCTAATTTACTCTGTAAATATAAAGAAATAGGTTCAGTAGACCAACCTGTTCTTGAAATTATAGGTCTCATAGGCGGTTTATATATGGATTTATGGACCTTTGGAAGTCCATATAAAATTGGTAATATGGGCAGGAAACTGTAAATAGTTAAATAATCACAGCAGGCCTCCTCCAAGCACCCCCATCAGCCCCCCTGCATGGCACCTCACCAGCATTTTGGCTACAACCAGACTCAACAGGTACTGAAGCTGCAGTAGCCACACTTCCCTGCTCAATGTCATTGTCCTCCATCTGTCCTATATCTGTGGGCTCAGTGGATTGGGTAGGCATAGGCCCACTAGCTGTGTGCGGGGAAAAGAACGGGTTGGCTGGATGTAAACCTCTGTGTCAGATTCAACCTGTGCACCCCTGAATGTGCCTCAGTTTTGCCACCATCATCATTAGTGTCTGATGAGACACTGACATCAGGTGGCACAGGGTCCACACTCCCACTGTCATGATCACCTGTGATAAAAAGAGAGAAACACAGGCATACATTAATACCTGCACTACTGTGCTTCAATATATGCTAAACAACTAACAGTGCTGCCACTATTATAAACAGTACAGCAATATACAACACAGATCTAAAATGACACATTAGATTACTAGAAATTGATCTGCAGTACTTAAATAACTTGATTTGGCTTGCCACCTGCAGGAGGCATACAGTGCTGGATTCCTGAGCGTCCTGAAAGAAGTTAAGCAAGAGGTAAGGCCAACATCACCACATTTAACAGTAAGACAAGAGGTACTACATGTACTCCTCTCAATCAGCATGACATTTTACTTTAACAAGTATGTGGCTGACCAAACTGAGCTTTCTACTTTACTAATATTCAATATCCCCCCCAACAAAAAACACACAAGTGACACATAAATAACTTTTATTTCAAATTGTTTTACTATGCAGTGGTATTGAACTGTTCATATATCAAAGCCTACCTGGAAGCTCTTCCTGGGACTGAGGAGTTACACCTGCATCAAGGACATATTGTGGGCCACTCTGCTGTGAGTTGTCCTGTGTCAGGAGACTCGCCAGGAATTCCTCATTGGGGATGAGAGGTGGTTCTGCAGCAGGCCCATCCCCAGTTACCATCTGGTCTTGGGTAACAACAGCTGCATGCCTCTGTGCGGATGTGATCAGGTCAGTGGCTGTGTGGTTCACCTGCTCATAAGTAAGGTCATACCTGCCCACAACATTTATGTTATCGTTGATCTGCTGTCATATCTTCAGCCTCTCTGGCATATTGGGATTACCCCTTCCAAGAAGGAAAGTGCCATGTTGATGTAATGCATCCACCATTATGGTATTTTCTGCCTCACTGAAGGGGGGTGGGGGTGGGGTATGCTGCGCATCAATTACATTTTCAGTCCTAAAATACAACAGAATGATAATACACATAACTATCACATAACTACAACGTAACTGCTACCAAATAAAGCAGTTAAGGTAGGCAGTCAGTAGTACCCACTGGAAGAACATAACACATATGGCATATGTGAAATACTAACAACAGGCAGGATGCAAAGCAAGGAGAGTAGCAAGGGCAACATATCCTTGTATGTGCCATAGCAGTAAACCAACTGTGTCACTCCCCAAAGGAACAGTCTATTCTGTGACATAACAGTAACTTTTCTTTGCATCCCCCACCCAGTAAAGAACAGGCACATGTACCATTTTGCTAATAAAACACATTGGAAATGCTAAACATGCATTCAAAGGACCTGTTCCTAAAATTTGTACATATGTATCACACAGCTTACTATTTTCATGTATTGTCAATCATTTATACCTCTGAAAATGGCTTGACAAACATGGCTATGCCATCAGTCCACTTCAAACTAATGTATACAGATAGTGTAAAAAGCTTTGCTTCACATTATTCATTAATATATTACAGCATATGCATTATATAGGTAAAAAATGACAGTATACCTGCTGGAGTTGAATATTCCTCTGTAAAGATAGCTTGGAAAATAATTTGCTTTGCTGAACATTAGCAAGTATCCTCATCATCAGTATGGCTAGATATACATTTGCTTTTTTGTAATGGAGTATATTATTAATGGACTGCATCTGTCTAGGCTGTGTTTCAGAGATGCTAATTACTGCATAGGCAGTTGAACTGCATGTTAATCAATCAATCTGGTGGAGCCATTCATGAAGTTATAAAGCAACCATTTAGACTCCATGCTGTTTTTTCCTGTGGATTTCAGAAGTAGTGGAGTACAGACACAGAAAGTCTACACAGACAGAATGTTAGGAGCTGCTGCTTCACTCCATTTGTATGTGCTACAGGCTGCAGGCAATGCTGTTGCTGCTGCTGCCAATAGGCCTAGGCTGAGACAGAGAAGAGTTTTCAGGCTACATTTAACTTACCACAACATACACGACATGGACATTGTAGAGTGCTACAGAGTGGACAGGGACACAATACAGAAACCCTGTGACCTTTGCCAGCCTCAACTCAGAGCCACAACCTTTACCTCCCCATGTATTGACTGCATACTGCTTTCATCACAGTCAGCCCTGAACTAGCACTGTGTCAACTGCTGCATTTACAAGGTAAGTCCTGAACATGTACTGTATTGTATAATAATATTATGACATGTCTTTGTATTTCATCACTTGGTCCAGTAAGCAACTACAAAGTGAGAGATTTGTACAGAAGTTAATGTCACATGTGACAACAGAGACATATTTGACTTGTATGTGTCCATTAGCAAGTAGGCTTCAACAATTCACAGATTGATACCTCCCCAATGTAATGATGATGGCTGCATGCCCTCTGTTTACCAACATATGTTTGAAATGGAAATCATAACAGAGAAATTTGAAAGTAATGAGACACATAGCATTTTCTGGCTTCACCACCCTCACAAGATCAAACCAGCAGGATGCAAAACAAGGAGAGCAACAAGAGCAACATAGCCTTGTTTGTGCCATAACATTAGCTCAGCCTGAGTCTACCCCTTTGAAAGAACATTATACCCTTGCATGTTCCATGACAGGAACCCACCTTTACTCCCCACTCCCAAAACGGCAGTCTACAATTGTTTGTAGCATTCAAATTTCCATTCATTTGATGGCAACTGCATATCATATTGCCCGCAGTGAATATCCTCACAAATTGTAAGGTAAACAATATAGATTGGCTTACATAGTGCATGTCTCTCAGTACTGGTTAGATAATTTATGAATGGCCAAAAAACACAGAAAGGTAGGACACAGCTGTATATTTGTAAGGACTAATCATAGCAGGTCATGTGACCAGTAAGTGCTCCATATTCAAATATACTATATAGAATACATTTACAAATATCATGTCATGCCTTGATATCAGTGTACATTCAGTTGTACTTGGTTGAGTGAGAAATTACATCATGTATTTGCTGCAAAGGTTTTTGTGAGGCAAAGATGGATAAGACCTCCCTCCTATTTTGTGACAGTGCATTCCAGTGAGAGTTGGGATCCAGACCAACGTAGTCATATCTCATGCGTACTAACAATTTCTACTGTGTATGTATGTCATAGATCAATTTTCCACATTTCAACTAATTCTACAGTTTTTATTTATTTATTTATGCTTTTTTTTTCCTTTGAGCCACTGTTTGCCAAATGCGCCGTTTAGCACAAACAGCTTTGGCTTTGTGCATTTTATTTGCATGTAGACCAGGGCATTCAAACCACACAAATGTCTTTGTCCTCATCCAGACTAACTCTAACCATCACTCATGTGCACATGGAGAACTTATGCCTACACTTTATGTTTCTTAACTTATAAATCCTATGAGCTCCTTGGATCTACTACCAGGTTAGCCTACTAGGCATTCAATACCCTATTATTCTTAAAAACACTGTCTAGAATTTTCCATCTGAGTAAAAATGTAACAATTTGTTTGTGTATCTGTTTTTGTGTTTGTTTACATCTGTGTGAAAATCCTTTTATTTGTGTTTTTTTTTGTGTTTTAAACTGTAAAAATGTAACAGTTTGTTGAATGTCTTTTTGGAGCTTTTCTCCCAGAGTCTCCGCTGAAAATGGGCATGTATCCAGTTGGACTATCCCAGTAAACAAATGTAAAATAAATAAATAAATAAAATAATAAAATAAATAAAAAGGACCATCCATGTTGCAAACAGGACCCAGATAGCCACACACATACACTGGATGCATTCAATTAATATTATTGGTCATCACACAAACAAATTTTCTGGCAGCATGCTCTGTTGTGCAACATGTTTGCGTGATGGTAAGCACTGTGCAATGCTTTTAAATGTTGCAAATCCAGAAATTATACACTCCCAGTAAGCACAATATCTGCAATTGGCAGGAAAACATCATTCTAGACTGGGCTTTATCTGTGGTAGGCATGGCTGGCGTTTCTGGAGAGTTTTTGAGATTCTGTGCTCATAGATGGGGTGTCCAGGAGTCCAAAGTGTTTGCTGCACTTCTAGTCAATGAACATGAGCCCAAGCTGTTGCAGAAGGACTGTCATGGCTTGAATTACAAGGCAGAGGCATGGAATAGTCTGGCCTGGGCTCTGAACAGTGCTAATGATATCACCTGCACTGGTGAATAATGTAGGAACCACTATAGACCCCTGAGAATGTGGAAGAGTGATATCCTCGACCATTGGATTGAGGAATGTAAGACTGGGGGCACCCCACAGATGTGTAAGTATCACTTACAGAGACTACTTGTCAGAATTAAAAGTTGGATGCAGTCAGGATTGGTATGCTTAATGGTATTCTGTTGTGTCCTGTTTTTTTTCACAGCCATCACAAACCAGGAATGAATATGACAGCCCATGCTGCTAGACTGGCACAGATATGAGATACAAGTGGTATGTATGCATCTCAACAGTGGGGTTATTTTAGCATTAAAAGTTATGATGCATTTATTTGTTACTTATTCAGTTATGTCAAACTGAGCATTTGTTTCTTAACTGTAATAGGGAAGTATGCATGTATTACTCTGGAAAACAAAACAGTTCATTATTATAAAGTAGTCATATGTGTGCCTTTAAAATCCACACTTCCCAAATATATTAAATATATATATATATATATATATATATATATATATATATATATATATATATATATATATATATATATATATATATATATATATATATATATTATATATAAAATATATATACAATATATATAAAATATATATTAAATATGTTCAGGACCACTTGCTTGCTGTAAACTGTAATTAGTATATTTGGACCACACATATGTGCAATGTATGCAGACATCAAGGATTGCTTATTGCAATCTGTAGTATATTGTGCATCTGTTAGAAGCTGGGTAGTCTGAACAGTAAACAAAGGTATTTGGTAGGAGTTTGCAGTGTTAAAAGTAAAGGTAACAGAACAGAGTAAAATAATTGTATGAATGCTTTCTATATTCTATATGAAGTTACTAATGTTTTCCATTTTTTCTCTTACCCCAACCCTTTTCTGTCTTTTTTTTTTTGTTTATTATTTTTTTTTGTGTTTATTTTTTTTTTATTTTTTGTTTTTCCCACAGCACAGTGGGGTAGGACTGTCTCACCCAGCCCCTCAGGTAGTTCTGTCACAGAGGACAGGTGCAGAATCCTACACACCATCCCTAGAAGTTTGTCATGAGTGATAAACTCACCCCTTCTGCCACTGCATCCCAGAGAGAGCTACAGGCTGTCCTCCAGGGCAGAACTACGTGAGGGGACAGGTAGTACAGGGCCAGCAGAGGGGGTGCTACCAGATACTGCACCAGATGTGCTAGGCAGTGGTGCTCTAGCCAGTGAAATTGATGCAGATGGATCCCGTGGGATGATCCTACCCTGCTGTACTGTGGGAAAAATAAAAAATATAAAATTATACACAAAAAAAAAAAGAAAATAATAAACTTCCCCCCAAAAAAGAAAGTAATAAACTTCAAAAAAGAGAAAAGGGTTGGGATGAGAGAAAAGGGGAGAACATTAGTAGCTTCATATGTGACATACAATGCATTGATATGATTATTTTACTCTATTCTGTTACCTTTACTTTTTAACACTGCAAACTCCTCTAACAAGTTTCTTCCTTATTTTTAAGGCTACCCAGTTTATAACAGAGGCACACTGTAGTAAAGATTGTAGTCACCAGTCCTTGATGTGTGCATATGTCACACATATGCCTGTTCCAATTATACTGAGTAGAGATTATAGAAGGTCATTTGTGCCACTGGTACAGAGGTATGAAGTTGCATTCCAATAATGATGAAAACATAACAGTATTGTAAATTTGGGAAGTGCAGTTTTTGAACCCACAACCAATGACTATGCTAAAATACTGTACTGTTCTTTTGTCCTACAGACTATTGCATGCATACTTTTCCTTTTACAGTTTAGACATGCATGCCCACTGTTATTTGAGAATAGGGCACCATTCCTTTCTGTTACAGACTAAAGCATGCATAGTACCTTTTACAGTTGGGATATGCATGCTCAATTTAATACATATGCATGTTCCAATTATACTGAATACAGATTACAGAAAGTCATCTGTGCCACTGGTACAGAGGTATGAAGTTACATTCCAGTAATAATGAACAATATTGTATATTTGGGAAGTGCATTTTTTTAACCCACAACCGATGACTATGCTAAAATGCTGTACTGTTCATTTGTCCTACAGATTACTGCATGCATACTTTTCCTTCTATTGTTTAGAGGTGTATGCCTACTGTTATTTGAGAATATGGCACCATTGTTTTGCACTACAGACTGTGACATGCATAGATTTTTTTACAGTTGAGATATGTATCCTCAGTTTGATACAACTCTATGAAATACCAACTAAGCAATACTATACAAATCATTATTATTATTAAACTAGTATTTAGACAGTACTCTTCTCATGCATACATGCCACTTGCTTCTTGCATCCTTGCTAGACCCGCAGCATGTGATCCAACATTTGAGACTCTCTCCTCAGCAACTGTGGAAAAAACAGAACAGAATAGGACACCATTATGAATTCCAGTCTTGACTATATTCAGCTTTTAACTCTCACAATTGCTCATGGAAATTGATACTTACATATCAGTGGGGTGTCCCCTGCCAGAATTCGCCGATGCAAAATTTGAGGGTATCCCACTTCCTCCTCCAGAGGTCATCAAAATTATGTTTGCATTGCTCACCTGTGTGGGGATACCTGCTGCACTGGTTAAGGCCCTGACAACACTATTCCAGGCTTTGGATTTATATTCTGAGCTGGAAGAGTCCCACTGCCACAAACTGGGCCCATGCTCTCTAATTGGAGTCCACCAAAATTCTTGGACTCCTGGATACCCCAATGTTATGCTCAAAAGCGCATACCCTCTCCAGCAACTCCAGACATGCCTGCCATAGTTCAAGCTCAATTTCTAGTGAGTATTTCCCAGCCAACTGCTGTTTATATGGTGCTGTTTCCCACCTATTCCATGTCTCGCGCTTACTAAGAGTGCACTCATTTTAGATTTGCAACATTTGAAAATGCTGTGCATCACTTACCACTGTGCAAATATGGTAGGTGAGGTTGAGCACTGCCAGGCACCGTGTTTGTGCAATAGTAAGCGATGCACAACAGTAGAGAACACTCCAATTTCTAGCTGATTAGGTATACAGGCAGTTGTGTAAATGGGCTAGTCAGTTTTACCATATATATGGTTCTTCTACACTTGCAGATATTACAAGAAGATTGAAAAAACAGTTGTGTATCTTGCACTTCATTGCTATAATCTGAAATCTCACAACAGCAAAACAAAACTTGCACACCCTGTACAAGAACTCTGTACCATCTGCACTCCACCCCTACACTTAATATCGGCTGCCACAGGATTTGTGAGATGGAGCTCTGTTATCTTAGAAGTTATTTTAAGGCACTTGCTGTTAACTGTAGTGCAATGCCACTTACCGTGGTTGAGCAATGCATTATAATACTAACTGAATGCATCTGGGACATATGAGTGGCTGTCTGGGTCCTGTCTATAACCTGGATGGTTCCATTTCTCCAGTTGGTTTGTTTGTGCGCTGCTGCACTTCATGCAAATCAGCTAAACATAGCTTAACATGTTTATGCCAAGCTGTACATCTCGCAAACACTGGCAATAAAATAAATGATAAAACAAATTAATTAAAACACAAAAGGCAGACTGTCCACAGTTCTGCAGAATGTCCGGATGTTTGCATCATAAATTTGGCCTTTTCCTTGTAAAATTGAGTGGTTTATTTTGAAATCATTGAAGATTGCTGTCAGTATATCATAACATATATATTTATGTTCAGTAGTTTATAGCTTTCAAAAAATACATGCCTGCACTTTGCCCTGGAATGATTTGGAGGTTGGCATAATGATTAAGGTGGTTACCTTACAGATACAAGGTGCAGGGTTTAATTCTCACATGGGGCAATTAGCTTGGGTTAAAATAGCCCACAAGGGCAGTTAGCCTAGTGCTAATCTAATCTATAAACATTCACTATCCAGGTTTTGTGGCCATTAACCCCAGGGTGAACCACAAAACTATTCCTTATGCGCAGCGTGCATCATTAATAGTCATGTCACAAGATTGTGAAATAATGCACAGTATCACATACATGATTATAATCCATGTAGGCTCTGCACAGATCTTACACAGAGTTTATTGAATCCCACAGAATAACTTACAAGTTGTTAAGTTTGTGTGTGTATGTCTTCATATTTCATTGCAATTAAGAATTATTTTGTTCCATTTTAACAGCAGTTGCCTAAGGATGACATCTCATCAGAATAAAACCCAGATATCTTTTAAAAATATAGGCCAATATTCACAGGCTTTTGTACATATGTGATAGTAGTATTCCTGATGCTTACAAGTGAGCGTAGCACAGGTGAGGTTCATAGAGGCCATTTATACTAATGCGAAAGGCTTTAAAAATAATGAGATGCAAATAAGAAAAGTTGTAAAGCATAGTATGCTAATTAGGTGGTTTTGCAATTCATAGTCTAACATCCGCATGGTATGCATATCTGTTGTTGAAAGTGATGCTTCCTTTTGGTATTGGAGTTGTAGTCCTCAAACTTGTCCCCAGCTGTCCCTTCAGTAGTTTTCCAAGTATGTACCAGCACTTCCTTAACACACAAATTAATTATTTCCCCCAGCAACCCCTTCATTAGTTTGCCTTAAGTTTGCACAAGCACTAAAATGACACAAAATAAATTATTTTGCCCAGCAATCCCTTCAGTAGTCAGGCAATGTCTGTATAAGCACTTTCTGACAAGAAAATTAATTATTTCCCCTAGCAACCCCTTCATTAGTTTGCCTTAAGTTTGCACAAGCACTAAAATGATACAAAGTAAATTACTTTGCACAGCAATCACTTCAGCAGTTTGACCATGTATGCACAAGCACTTCCCTGACAGACAAATGCATTATTTCACCAAGTGACCCCATTCAGGAGTATGTCCAGGAATGCACAAGCACTAAAATGAAACATTTACCCAAGCATCTCCTTTAGTAATATTTCTTAGTATGTACAAGCACCTAAATGAAATGTTCACCCAAGCGACCTCTTAAGGAGTATTTCCAGGTATGCACAAGCACCTAAGTGTAACATTTCTGCAAGTGACCCCCTTAAGGAGTATTTCCAGGTATGCACAAGCACCTAAATGTAACATTTCCCCAAGTGACCCCCCCCCCCTTAAGGAGTATATCCAGGTATGCTCAGGCACCAAAATATAATATTTCCCCAAGTGACCCCTTTAAGGAGTATTTCCAGGTATGCACAAGCACCTAAATGTAACATTTCCCCAAGTGACCCCTTTAAGGAGTATTTCCAGGTATGCACAAGCACGTAAATGTAACATTTCCCCAAGTGACCCCCTTAAGGAGTATTTCCAGGTATGCACAAGCACCTAAATGTAACATTTCCCCAAGTGACCCCCTTAAGGAGTATTTCCAGGTATGCACAAGCACCTAAATGTAACATTTCCCCAAGTGACCCCCTTAAGGAGTATTTCCAGGTATGCACAAGCACCTAAATGTAACATTTCCCCAAGTGACCCCCTTAAGGAGTATTTCCAGGTATGCACAAGCACGTAAATGTAACATTTCCCCAAGTGACCCCCTTAAGGAGTATTTCCAGGTATGCACAAGCACCTAAATGTAACATTTCCCCAAGTGACCCCCTTAAGGAGTATTTCCAGGTATGCACAAACACCAAAATGAAACATTCACACAAGCCACAACTTCAGTAAAATGTCCAGGTATACACAAGCACTAAAATGAAACATTTCCCAAAGCAACCACTTAAGGAGCATGCCCAGGTATTCACAAACATCAAAATGAAACATTTACCCAAGTGACCCCTTCAGTAAAATATCCGGGAATGACAAGCACCAAAATGAAACATTTCCCAAAGTGACCCCCTTAAGGAGTATGCCCAGGTATACGCAAACACTAAAATGAAACATTCACCCAAGCAGCCCCTTCAGTAAAATGTCCAGGTATGCACACAGACCAAAATGAAACATTTCCCCAAGTAACCCCTTAAGGAGTATGTCCAGGTATGACAAGCACCAAAATGAAACATTTACCCAAGTGACCCCTTCAGTAAAATGTCCAGGCATGCACAAGTACCAACTGATCTCTTCTCACATTTCTGTATTATCTTGGAAAACTGCTGCTTACTGGTATAAGTTCGGGGCTCTTTAGATCCTTAGTAGGCAAATGAAAGCATTATAGATTGATGTCTCTGAATTATACTCTCACACATATGCATACGTGGAAGGCCCTTATCCGCATAGTAGCTGTCCTCCTATTGCTTATGCCTTAAGCATGTTATGGTTTTGCAATAGGGTCACGTTTAAAATAACTCTTTATCATGTATATATGTGCATGCTAAAAGTCCAAGGTTTGCATAGTGCCACTGTTTGCAGATCACAGCTACGAAAAATTGAAGCCCCCGACTATGAATACTGCCCATATTCTCCTAAATAACTATCAGACAATTTTAGCATCACATCTTTGATTTTGTACATTTTCCAGACATGGATATTAACTATCTGATAATCTAAATGGAATTTTCATAATATATATATATATATATATATATATATATATATATATATATATATATATATATATATATTTATAAGCCTAAATATGAAATAAAACAATGGATAGCAATGAATATGTTTCTATTTAATATCTTGTCATTTAAAAAAAGTATATAATTACCTGACATTCCAATAAGTCATTCATAAGAAATAACTTTGATATGCACAGTAAGTCATTACTGTGTTTGGTACCCACATACCCCACACTTAAAGAAAGTAATGACTCTGCTTAAATAAATATACATTTAAGGAGGATAACTGCATTTTATTCATGACTGTTTCATGTTAACATGCTCCCCACAGCTCACACTAACACATAGTCATGAGTCTACTTGAATACATGTGTTTAAGGAGGATAATTGCATTTTATTCATCAGAGTGTAGTGGGAATATCCTCCTACACATATTAGCTAAATGTTGTCTCCTCTTGCATGCTCTGTCACCTGCTTTTATAGTGTTCAGTTAGTCTGGTAATGTTATTATTATTATTCCACATCAAGAGAATGAAGTGGGATTATTATTTTGTCTGGTGGTTTGCTAATGGCATTAGCATTATGGACCTAAAACTGTCATTAAATTATTAATGCAAACAGAGATATTTTACTGAGATATACCACAGTTACTTATACATACACATGCACACACGCATGCATGCATGCACGCATGCCCGCGCGCACACACACACACACACACACACACACACACACACACATGTATACACACACACACACACACACACACGCACACACACACACACACACTGTACAATACATGAATTACTGTCTTAGGATGCTGACACTTGTTACACTACATGGTTTACAGTAAAGCAGGACAAAAGGCCAGCACTTTATTTGATCAATCACTTAATTGCAAGGACTTGAAACAGGTTGTGTCAATATGTACTCTTCATTATAAATGCTACTACCCAGAAAATCACAGTTAAATAACACAAATTGAATGCTGATGGATAAAGCCTACATTTCTGATTCTGTGAATGATCCAAGTAAATTTCACAGCAGAGCAATTCACTGACTCTTCTTTGCCAGACAATTTAGTCACCAAATACTAAGTGATAGATACCCCATTCATCCTACTAACTACATATAACAAGCACAAAAAACTCTCACCATTTCCAAATGTTATTATTGATTTGGGGGTTAGTCTATTAATTAGCTTTACTTTAAAATTCACTTTGTGTTTTTTATGAAATTTGTTGTTTTATTAATTATCAGACATAAAATGTTTTATTTTATGCAAAATAATCACTAAAACTTACTACTAGTGTACTATTAAGTAAAATATGTATGCCTATGTGTTTGGTATCCCTCTCTTCAGTCTTCCTACACCTTCACATTTCATTTTTGCACTCAGATGATCTTTTGATAACTGTACACTCTTCTCTTGCACGTGATCCCTGAAACCAGATTCAGTTATGTACATGTTAAAATGCACAAATGTGTTCTTTTCACTAATCTATGCATTTGGATCAGTTCACTTACTCACATAACTAAATAAACAAGTATAATCATACATAATCACAGGGGAAGTTGTATCTTCTAAAGCAGAATGTGGTGAACTACTTCCTGGTCAAACTCACTTCAACCAGTTTTTGTAACTTCCATTTGATGCAACATTTCTGCCCAGGTCTTCCTTGCTTAACTTGATTTTGAAAACTCTTGACATTGTCCCTGCATCCATCAATTAACCTGTTTATTTTTAGCTCACCTCTTTTGGTTAATTTAATTATATTTGAGGCTCCACTCTACCCATCTTCAGCACATATAGTGCGAGTTAGTTTTAGATAGTAGCAAGCTGTTCAGTGAAGAGTTGTTTTATTATCATGACTTCCCCTTTTACTGCACACTTTTGGAGTGTGTGCGATGCCTGCAGAAACACCTTCACTTCTGTCCTGCAAAGTATTGCCAGTTAATTGTATTACTTAAGACAAATCACTTTCTTAATGTCTTCACAGAGAATAAGGTATCCTCTGCATTTTGGGCTTCAGTCTGGGTGCTTTTCTTTATACAGCAGAATCTCTCTATCTGTGACTTTTGAATTATATTCCCAAACCTGCGTACTGCACTTCCATGAGTATGTTCCCCAGTGACAGCACCATTATACAGCTAGGTCTATCCACAGCTACAGAGCCATGTACTCATAAGTTTAGCAGATGAAGGGATCACAATGTCATGCTTGGTATTATGTTCAATTGCATGTAGCTTCATTTCCAATTCCAAGTCAAGAAATATGTCTTACTAAATCCCAGTTCTGTAGTTTGTTACACAGTAAAAGCACTGAAGATGACTACTCCAAATCCTGAATGCTATAACATTCAGTGGAGTACATTTTAACACTGAACTATTCTCTTTCCAGGCCCCACTCTGCACTGTTTTCATCAGTCAGTTATATAACACATAATAGGTACACATAGGATCATAGGTAAATACTAAGCTAGCTAATTTTGTCAGCCATTTTAAGCCTAACCAATTACCTTTTTTTGTGCTTAAAATAACCTATTGCTTTTGATTATACATTGGCCTTACCCATCTCATGGTGAATAATTATATATTAACCCTAGTGAGAATAACTGTGATTATATCATATATAATTTGAGGGGACCCATGCATGAGCTAAAGCATTTAGGAGCTGCATCTGTCCATTAGTAGTACAGGCAGATAGTCCTGGGGTAATTTTTTTGTTTCCCATCCATAGATCTAAGCTGAACTTGAAAATAAACAGGGAAGAACTTTGTTTTATGTGAATGGGAAATCTTCATTAGCAGCAGTATCCATTGCTAAATATACCTGTCCCTCCAGACTGTTTTGTTGATGTTGCATAAAAAGGTTTAGATCTCTAGACTGAATATTCCTGATATCATTTAACTTGCTGATGTGCACTAAATCCATCAGTAATGGGTCAGAGGATGCCTTGAATGCCAGACACAGATCACCTCTTAACAGTCTATAAGATACCAAGTAGAATGACAGGGTTTTGAGCTGGTACATGTAGAACATGTTGTTTAGGCCTTGTATGCTTTAAGTAAGGTATTTCTGTGGGCATTCCAGTTGTTACATATTTCTGGACAGACAAATGCCAAAAGAAGCATTATATTCAGTGACTGGCTTAGTGAGGGTTGAATAATGACAAAAGATGAGATGAATGAATAGTCATTGTCAACATTTTTATCCAGATCTATTTTTTTATAATTGAATAAAGTCATTATATTTATTTTCCATGCTCTTCCTCTTTGAAGTCATGCAGCATGGAGTGTTAATGAGATTTAATTTAGATAGAAAGTTCTGATCTTTCCTAAAGTGGTGTACTTTTAATTTTCTTTCTGCTGAACTAATGTTAGCTAACATGTTAGTCTTTGTTAAACTTATGTATCTAACCTGCATCAGTTGTCTTCCCCCTGTTTTTGAACTACTGTGGATCTCATACATTCCTTAAATAGGGTTCCCAGAGTAACTACACTATCCCAGATATTATAAAACACTTTTTGATATATATTCCATCAATTCAGCCTTTTATCATACTCAAAAGTGAAAGTGTAAGGTGTACTCCTTCATCAGAAAACACTTCAAAATTCCATCCACTTGTGACCCCCCCAACACACACACACACACACACACACACACACACACACACACACACACACACGCACACACACACACACACACACACACACACACACGCACACACACACACACACACACACACACACACACACACACTAAGAAAGAATAGCTTGCACAGATATATTTTCTTTTAACTTCTTCTGCTATTTTTTTTTCAAACCCCCTGTAGAATGCTCTGTCCCTTTTCCTGCTTTCATCTTTTTGACTCCAAGAGCACAATAAAGCTTTAAATACTATTACTGATGTATTTGATGCTTTATTCTATTTATTTATGTATTTCATTACATTTGTTGACTAGGGTGGAGCAGTGATCCAACTGGACCATTTTTGGGCCTGCACATATTACAAGAACAAAAGTGAATACACATACTATAACTATATAAACAAATAGATAAACAGCACTACCACATAATTAATATCTGTTAATAAGAGCACTCTAAAAAAGAAAAACAACTGCCTTACATCATAATGTAATAAAGTATAACCAGCTGATAAGAATAAGGCAATAATCACCTTATATACAACTTTACCTGCTGACCATCAGGCCTTCCCTAACTGGACATAAGCACATTCATCTCTCCATGGTGGGCAGTCCACATGGCTATAGAGCTGAAGCTTACTGGGGACATTTACACAGCCAAGCAGGTTGCTTTTATCCTGTCCTTCATCCAAGCTATGGGAACATTTAAATAGCCTACTCTCTCTTTTGGATGAGGTACCCACAATGCCTTCCCCAATGCCCTCCCCCTGTGAGCACATACTCACATGTACTCACTAATCCAGTAACAGCTACTAGCAGATGGAAGGCTAAAAGCTGATCTTACAATACCTATGCAGGTGCACCTCTCCTCCAAGGAACTGCAGCAATATGCATCCTCTTCCACTTTGCTCTTCCTATATAATGAGCATGCCCATCCACCCCTGCCTGTTCCATCTAGTGTCCAAGCCAGTAACCAAACTCATTGTCAACTGGGCCATAGTCAGAACTGTGCCCCTCTGTGCCACTGGCTCTGCCTGCATTATACTACAATATTTACAGTTTGTAAGCCATCTGCATGTTGGAAGTGGATTTCAATCCCTTTGTCAGGAGGAAAGAAAGTAAAGCCACCATTGCTGCTTCCTTTAACATACCAGGAAACACTGAACCTTTTCTCCCAGATCCAGTGGCTCCTTAGGTAAATAGACTGTGAAGCAATGTCTATTAGGTTCATAGGTTCATAGGTTTATACTAGGCTATCTGCCCTAAGGCATTTATAAGCCTAGCCCAAATTTTTGTGGTTTACGCCACCCCTTATATGACAAAATACTGTGCTCATTAGTTTGTTGTGCCTCTGCCCAGCAGTGACACAGAGATGATTCCCGGGGTAAACCTACGATCTCCCATCCACAGGTCAAGATTTTTCTTGAACAGAGCCAGCGAGGTGCTCTGCCTCACATGGACAGGGATTTTATTCCACAGCATAGGGAGTCTCTGAGTGATAAATCTATCCCTCCAGCACGTCCTATTTATATCCGTGCTAAGGTTTAAGTCACTTGCTCTAGTGGTTTTGGTGGATTTGGATTTTTTGAGGTGGAGCATGTCCATTAATTCCGGGTTGGACATGGCCTTGTATGTCAGGCACATGTCACCTCTGAGCAGATGGTATGCAACTGAATAGAGCTGGATTTTCTTCAATCTGGCAGCATATGACAGATTTTGGAGTCCCTTTATCCTTTTGGTGAGGAACTTTTGGGGTCTCTCCATGTGCTGCAGATGTCGGGTGAGATACATCCCAAATGGGGCATTGTACTCGATCATTGGTCTGATAAGTGAAGAGTACAGGGGAACAATGACCTCACTAGATCTGGATGTGAATCCCTTCATGATCAGGTGGGCAATGTAGAAGGTCTTTCTAACCACTTTAGCAACGTGAGTGTCAAATGAAAGGCCACTGTCAACCTGGGTCCCCAGGTCCCTGATAACCTCTTCTGTGCTTAGTGGATTGCCACCTATATGGTAGCTTGGGGTTACCTTGTTTTTCCCGAAGGGTATGACTATACATTTTTGGCGTTTAACTTCAGGCCATGGCTCTGGCACCAGCTATCTGTTTCCGTGAGTCCCTTCTGAAGGATATCCGTGTCCGATGCACTTTCCAATATGGCGCCCAGTTTGCAGTCGTCTGCAAACTTTGTCAGCCAAAGTCCTCCCATGTTGGCCTGTACTTCTGAGAAGTAGATGCCGAACAATAGGGGGCCAAGGACCGAGCCCTGTGGGACACCACTTGTGACCGGCTTGGAGTCTGACATAGCACCAGCAACTCTAACCCTGTGGGTTCTGTCCTTAAGCCAGTTTGCAACCCAACTTGTGACATATGGGTTTACATTTAAGCTGGTAAGTTTTTCTACAAGACCCGAGTGGGGTATTGTGTCGAAGACCTTTGCAAGGTCAAGGTAGGCTGTATGGACTGCCTTTCCCTCGTCAATGGCCTTGGTGACTGTTTCGAAGAAGTCGACCAAGTTCAAAAGGCATGATCTGCCCTTGACGAAACCAAACTGGGTCGGGTCCAATGTCTGCAAGTCCCCTATATCTTTGTTTATGAGCTCCATTATGATCCTCTCCACAGCTTTGCAGACTAGACTTGTTAAGCTTATGGGGCGGTAATTACCAGGGTCCGTAGAGGTACCGCCTTTGTGGAGTGGGACCACAGTTGCCGTACGCCACTCCTTGGGCACGTATCCTGTGGTAAGGCTGAGATTAAACAGCTGCCTTATGTGCGGGTTTAATTCCTCATTTAGCTCGTGTAGCACACAGCCGGGGACACCATCCGGTCCCATTGATGCTGTGTTTTTAGCTTTAGAGAGAGCAGCTTTCACCTGCGCATTTGAGATGTCTGGGAGGCTAAATTCTGCTGGGATAGTTATCTCTCCTTTAGGGGGGGAGAGGGGGGTGAAGTTTGCACTGAACCTGTCTGCCAGTATGTTGGCAATGTCTGTGGGTTCAGTGATTTTTGTATCATTTTGGACTAATTCTGAGCATATCTGGGAGTTTCCACCCAGGTTCCTAACATAGCTGTAAAAGGCCTTATGATTATCCTTTGAATCCATGGCAATTTTTCTCTCAAAATTGGCCTTAGTTGATTTTATGAGTGCTCGTATTTTTTTACTAATAATGATCAGGGGTGACTTCCCTTTTATGGATTTTGTTCTATCATGTAATAGCTTTCTCCTCTTATTGTAAAGTTTGTTAATGGCTGGGGTCCACCAGACTGGACGTTTGCCCTTTGTGGAAAGAGTCTTGGTTTTATTTGGGATTGCCTGATCCATGCAGTCCTGGAGGTGTTCATAGAAGGCATTTGTAAGGGCTTCCGCAGCTTGGGTTGTGGTTTCCACTGGCTCAGGGGCCTTGAAGGATACCACACCAGTCTTGAGTAGTGTGAAGTTTGCTTTAGAGAAGTTCTTCACTGTGGTCTTTTTGTTTGGGGTGGGGCGGATGTGGATTTCCAGTGAGATTAGTTTATGATCAGATCTCACCAATGAGGGATATACTTCCGGTGTGGAGCATTTTGTCCCCATGTTTGTGATAATGAGATCTAGTATATTTTCTCCTCTCATGGGAACAGTGACTAGCTGTTCCATGGCATTTGAATTTATGAACTCCAGGAACCGTTGGGCTAGAAAGTTAGGGCTTGAGTAATGTTCCCAGTCTATATTCGGGTAGTTAAAGTCACGCAATATGATGGTGTTTGGAGATACATTTATACCCTCCAGTGTCTTCAGGAAGGCTGTGTGGGGTTCCTGAGTTTGAGAAGGTGGCTTGTAGCATGCTACAATTTGTAGAGCAGTTTTGCCTATGGTTAGTTGCACCTGGATGGTTTCCGAAGCTTCGTGCATTGCCACCAACCTGGAGGTGTGAGTATCCTTTATGAATAGGGATACACCCCCTCCTTTTGTGGTGTGGTCCGGGTTTTGGGGCCAGAACGCATGATATGAGGTAAAACCTAATAGTGCTGGGGTGCTCTCAGGAGCCTTGAACCAGCTTTCAGTTACAGCACAGACATCGATGTTCTCCATACTGAGAAGGGCCTCGAGTGTGTGCATTTTGAGATTTAGACTTCTGGCATTGAGCAGCATTACCCTCAGTTTCTTCCCATTTTTGTTTTCTAGGGTGGTAGGTTTAGAATTTGAGCCTTGCCTAAAAAGGCACTATGGGGTGGCAAGAGCCTTAGCCAATATCCGGAATCCCAGGGTGACAGGTGCAAGCCGTCCCTTGCAAAGCAGCGTGGCTTGTCAAGCATGTCATCCCAGGCAGACAGACACTGGATCCCCTTTGAATGACACCAGACATTAAGCCAATTGTTAAAGCTGATCATCTTGTCTCTATATTGTGGCATCATTCTTGGTGAAGGAAGGATACTGCTCAGGGTCAGGGTCATACCTGCCTGGGCTACATAATCAGAGAGCTCCTCTATGTCTCTTTTCATGTAGTCCAGGGAGGTGCGTCTCAGGTCGTTCACACCAGCATGGACAATGACTGTGTCATATTTGTACTTGCCATGGAGTGACCAGAGTGCTTGTGTTATGTGGCGGATTCTAGCCCGATAGGCAGCTTACTGTGACCCTCTCCTTGTTCAGCCTGGTGAGTGGGACGTCAGTGTGTCTGACTATGGAGTCACCTATGACAAGTATGTTTGGTGTTGTATTTGGCCTTAAGGGCTGTGACTGCTTTGCACACTGCTTTTGTGGTTTGTGTGTTGCTTGTGGGGTGTCTTGAGGTAGCAGTTGTTTGGGTGTCTGCTTTGGAGGCCTCTGCTGTTTAGGTAAATTTTTACTCAGAGCCTCCGAGTATGTCTTTGTGTGTTTATGTGTTTGATTCAGTGGTGTGGTAGCATTATGTGAGGCTGGTTTTGTGGTGTGTGTAGTTGCCTTCTCCTCCTGTCTGGTCTTGCCAGTCCTGAGTTGAGAGAGCTCAGCCTCCAGTTTGGCTAAATAGCTGCATCTCTCACAAGTATTTGTGTTATGTGGGAGGAGGAGAGGGTTGTCTGTGTACATGAGGCAGTTATAACATTGCCTCAAGATTCCCAGATTCACCAGCTGGACCGGAGAGGAGATTGACAACTGACCTTTGGACATGCTAGAATAATATTGAGAATTCCTTAATAATTGAAAACAAGGGCCAGTGGGGAGTGAGGGTGTAGTGCTTTTAATTTTTAGTGCTGACTTATATAATTGCTTTAGTGAGCAAGTGCCAGGTAACTTGAGTGCAATGTGTTACAAGTAACTAAATTCAAAAATGACAAACAGTAACTTTCTTTCAAGTGAAACAAGGAACTAGTACAGTAAGCAATGCAGATATCACTAGTGATCCACAGAAGTGCTGAGAAGCCGCGTATTAGGTGGAATTAGCTTCCAGGAAATAACAAGCAAACAAACAACAAGCATATAAACAAAGCTAGATTCAGCAGGCCTGGATCTAGTCTATGCTAGAGCAAACAAGGTGTACCAATTTCAGTAAGATACAGTTCAAATATTCAGGCACTATAAACCTTTAACCAGAAATTCCCAGCTCAGAAGGGCAGAGTCCAGCCTCTTCTCCCACAAGAGTGCAGACCACGAACCTTCTTAATGTAAAATAACTGGCCTGAAGCCCAAGTGCCTAAACCAGAACTAATTCCCTTGGACACTGGGCTCTCAATCAGCAGTTCCCAACTTAGAAGGATGAAAGCTACCTGTCCTGCCACCACAGTGCTTGCCACAAACCTTCCTAATGTAAAACAACTGGTCTGAAGCCCAAGTGCTTAATCCAAAAGACTTGGAATGATAGCTACACTTTAATCAAGTTAAAACCAAGCAGTAATAAATACAATTGAATACTTTAGAGAATGTCTGGATTAGTGCTCAAGTTACACAAACAAAGCTAGATCCAGCAGGCCTGAATCCAGTCTATGCCACAGCAAACAAGGCGCACCAACTTCGGTAAGAAGCAGTTCAGATATGCATGCACTATAAGCCTTTAACCAGAAATTCCCAGCTCAGAAGGGCAGAGTCCAGCCTCTCCTCCCACAAGAGTGCAGACCACGAACCCTCTTAATGTAAAATAACTGGCCTGAAAGCCCAAGTGCTTAAACCAGAATTAATACACTTTTAGAATAACAGACACTGAGCCCTCAATCAGCAGTTCCCAACCTAGAAGGATGTAAGCTACCTGTTCTGCCACAACAGTGCAGACCACAAACCCTCTCAGTGCAAAACAACTGGTCCGAAGCCCAAGTGTTTAAACCAAAAGGCTTAGAATGAGTTACACCAAGCAGTAATAAATACAATTGAGTATTTTAAGATGATGCAAAAGTAAAATGAAGTAGGTAGAAACACAAGTACAGTAAAAGCAGATAAAATTTTTTTTTTTTTTTTTTTTATCTGAACAAGTGCTGAGATCAAAGAAACAGATTTGAGTGCTGAAACTAGAAAACTGGCTAGTTATAAGAAAAAAAAACCAAGCTAGAAGGCTTCCCTCAAACACAGAAGGGCTTGGGGGCTCAGAAGCCTACAAATAGTCTATACCACTTAACAGGAAAGGCAGGAAATAAGCTTAATTTTTTTGTCTGTTTCTCAGATGCTCTCTTTGTACACAGTAGGAGTGCCTGAAATCAGAATATGATCTCACTGCACTCAGTTGAGTGAGCAAATGAGATGGGCCCAGAGGCAGGCTGAGGGGTGGGCAGTTTCAAGGCCACTAAGATTAACACCAAAACAAAACAGGAGGGTGGGTGGGAATAACTGAAGAGCAGAATAACTGCCACTTGAGTTAAATATTCCTTCAACACAGTTTAAATCAAATTAAATACTGTATTTTTTTTAAAAAAAGTGCAGATAAAGGTACTTAAATTCTCTTATACGTCCAGTTGAATATAACCAAGTTCTTAGCAGGCCAAAGCTGAGGTTTTTAAGCAATAAAAATTTCACAATGCACCACTTAAAAAGGCAAGGACAGGAAATCAAAGAATGTGGCTACCCCCACACCTGTAATTACTAGCAAATAACACACTAGCTTCAGTTCAAGTTACTAAAGAGCAGAATAACTGCCACTTGAGTTAAATATTCCTTCAACACAGTTTAAATCAAATTAAATACTGTATTTTTTTAAAAATGTGCAGATAAAGGTACTTAAATTCTGTTATATGTCCAGTTGAATATAACCAAGTTCTTAGCCGGCCAAAGCTGAGGTTTTTAAGCAATAAAAATTTCACAATGCACCACTTAAAAAGGCAAGGACAGGAAATCAAAGAATGTGGCTACCCCCACACCTGTAATTACTAGCAAATAACACACTAGCTTCAGTTCAAGTTACTAAAGAGCAGAATAACTGCCACTTGAGTTAAATATTCCTTCAACACAGTTTAAATCAAATTAAATACTGTATTTTTTAAAAAAAGTGCAGATAAAGGTACTTAAATTCTCTTATACGTCCAGTTGAATATAACCAAGTTCTTAGCCGGCCAAAGCTGAGGTTTTTAAGCAATAAAAATTTCACAATGCACCACTTAAAAAGGCAAGGACAGGAAATCAAAGAATGTGGCTACCCCCACACCTGTAATTACTAGCAAATAACACACTAGCTTTAGTTTAAGTTACTAAAGAGCAGAATAACTGCCACTTGAGTTAAATATTCCTTCAGCACAGTTTAAATCAAGTTAAATACTGTATTTTTTTTTTAAAAAGTGCAGATAAAGGTACTTAAATTCTCTTATACGTCCAGTTGAATATAACCAAGTTCTTAGCCGGCCAAAGCTGAGGGTTTTAAGCAATAAAAATTTCACAATGCACCACTTAAAAAGGCAAGGACAGGAAATCAAAGAATGTGGCTACCCCCACACCTGTAATTACTAGCAAATAACACACTAGCTTCAGTTCAAGTTACTAAAGAGCAGAATAACTGCCACTTGAGTTAAATATTCCTTCAACACAGTTTAAATCAAATTAAATACTGTATTTTTTTAAAAAAAGTGCAGATAAAGGTACTTAAATTCTCTTATACGTCCAGCTGAATATAACCAAGTTCTTAGCCGGCCAAAGCTGAGGTTTTTAAGCTGAGGTTATTCAGCATTAACACTGCATATATGAAGTAAGCTAAACACTGATATTTACAGGTTTTACCTCTGCCTACTTCAAACATGACATGTATCCCTCTGCATGTATAACTTTTCCTTTTACTTCTCCTTGTGTCATATAGTATGAGTTAGTTTTAATTGAGCTTTATATCACACTTCCTTTATATATCATCATCCTTAGCTTTCTCTTCTTGCCTTACTCATTATAAAGGCCTCCCCACCCTGTCATTTCTCATCAATACAATATCTTTAATACCCCTGTTCAGTAATAAATGGCCTGTGGTAATACATTGTATTTATTTCAATCTGTTTTATGCTGCAGCTGTTATTTATCAAATTCATGTATTGATGTAAGCATTTCATGTCATCTCATGCTTTGAGCTGTAACTATAGAGTTGTTATTGTCATCTACAGAATAATACTGTAACCAATGACTTTGCACATTTCCATTTACATCCCATTTGCATTGCCAAAAGTACAGTTGTCCGAAACTGACTTTGCTGAGACCATATCTCCAAAATTACACTTGTCCAAAATGGAACTTTGTAATCACACTACATTATGTATGAACAAATATACCCTTGTCACTGTTGTGAGATCTCAGAGTTAGTATATATAATTAGCAGGGGGTGTGGGGGGGTGCAGGGGAGCTTGCCCCCTGCAAAAATTAGAGAAAAATTAATGAATGTGTTTTAACTGTTTTCTGTTTTGGTAAAGTGCCATTTTGGACAAGTGTAATTTCAGAGATATGGTCTCGGCAAAGTCAGTTTCAGACAACTGAACTTTCGGCAATGCATATGGGATCCTTCCATCTATAGCTTAGTAAGAGAATCTGTGAATGGATGCCCACTGTATCTATGTAATGAATTGAATTATTCTTATAGTACATAATTACATAATTTATTTGGAGCTTTTCTTTCTGGATCTCTTCTGAAAGCAGGAAAATGAGATATACCCAACAGGTATTTCATAGTCAATAAAAAATATATATATATATATATATATATATATATATATATATATATATACTTACATGCACACAACCACACAAACACACACACACACACACACACACACACACACACACACACACACACATGCACACACACACACACACACACACACACACACACACACACACACACACACACACGTACATACACACACTACATGCGCAAAATCACTGATAGAAATAAATACCTAAATAAACGTGTGTGTTTCGGTTCAGGGGTGGCTACTAAAATATGAGTACCAAGACAGAAAAAGTTTATCTAAAACTTCAGATTGGACATTCTGCATGGCCATTGGTGAAAATATCATAGTAAAGATAAATATGTAAATGCATGGCCATTGGTGAAAATATCATAGTAAAGATAAATAAGATAAATATTTTCTATATTATTATTAAGTATGTGGTGCTTTTCTCCCCGGGCCTCTACTGAAAATGGAAATATCTCCAGCTAGACTAGCCCAGTCAACAAATGTAAAATAAAAATAAAAAAAATAAATAAAATAAATCTGGTGAGCAACTTTATAATCTTTAATCAAGATAAAGTGAGGTGCAGTTATCTTCATTTCAGTTATATACAGTTGTCATGCTATAGAGTAGAAGCTGTTTTTACTTCAATTCCCTGAGTGAAAACATACCCTATTTGAGACAAATTCATACAATTATACAATATGATGAAAATGTGAAATTTTAAGTGGTGCCTAAGTAATGTGAACTAAAGCAGGTGTACAGAAAACTTAAAGTGCACTGGCCATACCCTGGACTAAGTGTAAGAAACAAATCTTTGGAGTAGAGTATAATATCTTTACAATATATATTACTAAACTATACAATTTTTGATACAAAAAAGATGTATTATTTTATGTTTTGTTTTGTTATTAAGGACAGTCCCCAGATTTTTTTTTTCTCAGAATTAAAAACCCTGCCTATGACATTATGAAAAACTGAACCCAGAATACCCCACTTCTTAAAGTAATGTATAGATCACAGTATTTCCAAGCTAAATGATCTGTAGTAGTTCCTCACTTCCTATAAAGACAAACTGTCAACTAGCTCTTGAAGGAGAAATGCCTCACTTTGAAAATTAACACATATTATAATGTAGTAATGAAGATACAATGTATGTAAGAAACTGCTTATCTGAAAAAGTAAGTTGAGTTTACTTACCTATAATACTTTGCAGTTTTATGTAAATCATTGACCAATACCTTCCGTAGCATCATTTTGCAGGTGTGGCTATAAAAAAAATAAATAAAAATAAGCAGTTGAACTAACAGATCAAGCATCACATTGCAACCTTCCTTTTTTGCAAAACCACTTGTAACTTTAACATAAAGAGTATAACAAGAAATTAAATTAATTATAAAAATAAAGATACTTACAAAAGTGACCAATACACTTTACTTTAGGAGAGAACACTCCGACTTTGTGACTACTAAACTGAAACAAGTCTAATATGTAGTATTAGAGCATTACTTATGCATCTGTGTTTTAATGTTATTTTTTCTATGTTATTTTTTTCTGAGTATACTCCTGATGCTAATGCTGATAGTGATTTGAAAACAAAACAAAAAATGTGAATGTGCTTGATGTTTAGTTTCTCTGTTGACTCAATTTTACCTGAGACTGTCTTGTTGTTGCACTTGGATTGAAAAATAGTAGCTTATACACTAATGCAGGCATTGAAGCATTGTGGTTTCAGTCTTTCATGATGTCACATTAGACGTTTGCAACTTCAAGAAAATGTTGAAAGGGCTGTCCTTTTCAACAAAAATAATTGAAAAACTCGATTTTTTTTTTTTTTTTGCGTAAAACAAAACTGAACAAATGGTAGATCATGAAGCAAGATTTTTGTGGATATTAGTGTGCACTTCTGAAGCAGCTAAAATTGTTTCCATTGAAAAGATGTTTCATTGTGTTTATTTGAGTAGTTATCAAGTGTCCAAGGTTCCTGGTTGCAATAGTTAAGTCACTCCACATTACTGGAACGATTTTAGAAAAATATGTGTACAATGGAATGCTATATTGATATCTATGAGAATACTTTTGGTTTTTAACTTGCAGTTTATGCAGAAGAAGAGAACAGTACTGATCATAAAGACTCTAAATACTTAGTGCATTATACAACATTGGTAACTTTGATGACACTGAAAGCCATTTATTTAAGTTCAGCATACCTGTAAATTGTCTTTCATTTTGTCTCATCTATCCTTCATAACTTTTTTGGAGGAAAATCTAAGAACTAAAATCAGTCAGTAATGCTAGAGATTAGTGTTTCATACTTTTCTGCAGAAAAAAGTCAGTTGTTTCATTAATCTTTTGAATGAATTAAAAAAATATTTAAAAATATCTCTGAGTTTTTGGTCTTTTTCTCCCCATTATTTTAGGTTTTGTCATTGATTCTTCAGCAAATAAGTTGACATCCATGAAGTCCATTTTAGTATAGAGATGCTCTCTACTATTAGATAATGTAATACATGTAAGAACTTTGTTTTCTGAATAGTGCAGTGTTGTGAAAACAGTGCAGCAATTGTGAGGCAATACTCGAGTCTTGGCGGGAGTATGTTATTAGTTATATAGTTAATCTCTTGTCACCATTACTCTGATAGCTCTTTAATATGGCAATTTCCTGCATGCTACATAAGTACTTGTTCTCTCCAATACAATTGTCAAGTTGAATTTCAAATATGTTCAGAGTTTCTGATTCCATAATTGTCAGAAAAATATGTATTAATGTGTGTATGCTTAATGCTAATTAGAAACTAAATAAGTTAGCACGTTTTTCATTCTATTTTATATGCACTGTTCTATGTACAGTTGAGTTTCATATGAGACTGAAAAGATGCTTTTTGAAACTGCAGTGTGCTTTCTGAAACTTGCAAGATGCCCTCTGACCTAGTAATTGCTAGCACAGCAATATTCATGTTTATGCCTTTTGGAAATGTACTTGAGAAGCAGGTGATTATCTGCTAGGTCAGGAAGAAATGAATGAACAATGCTATATTCTGTAAATGTAATGATTTTAAACAATCAGCTCTGTTCGAAGTATGAGAACATACAAAGCTGCAGAAGTTAGAGATAACATAGACAAAGGACTGTTAGAGAAATGAACTGCAATCTATACTTGCTTTGTGCTCGAATTAGCCATAGTACCTTGAATGGTAACATTGCATATATCTAACCGGTGGTAGCCAAGGCCACGTTGTTTTTCTTAGGAAGTTTCTCATAAAAATTGATAGTACCGGCAGAATATTGTAAAAACAATCACTACAAAATGATGATGACAAAACTTGTGATTCACTACGCCAGCTTGGTAGGCAATATCTTATTAGAAAGTGTATAAAAATGTCTGCATTTCCTGATTCTAGTTAGACAAACTCTGTATTAGCATGTTTTTGTCTCTTTGATGCAAGATTAAAGTGCCTTAACCTGAACCTACTGTGTTTTGATCATTTTTAAAGTATATTTTTCCTTTGACAGTTTTGGTCCTTCGGACCGGAAAGTATCTCTCACTCTAGGCTCAGGTCAGAATTGGGCCCGGTGGCATGTACCCATATGAAGAAGTGGCCACATCGGCTCTTCTGTCTTGAAAGACCTCCGACTGAATTCTCGTTCGAATGAGGCCAGCCACTGTTTCTGATCTGGGATTGGAGGACGAGTCAGCGTTCCAGTGGATCAACACACGGAGGGTCAGGTAAGGAGGAATTTACCTTTTTTTCTGTTTTGGATCAGGGTCTTGTTACAGTATTGTTTTTTCAGGAAGATTTGCATGTGGAGATCAGGGACAAAAAGATTGCTGTCTTGTCATAGATCAGGGAAACAGAATAGGTAGGCAGTTATTCTAGATAAACTGTGAAAAGGTGTAAAATTGTGGTATCACATGATAAGAAGGGTTACGTAACAATTTCTAACTTAGCTAAGGCAACATGGGAAATCAGTGCACGAAAAGTTCCCGAGACCCGCCCCTGACCGAAGACACGAAATATATGCAATTACAGTGTGCCGATAATGTTAAGTATTATACAAAATGGGTTGATAAATACAAATTTGATGGTAATTTAGATAAACCTTCACTTATTAAACTTGTTAGACAACTTAAAACAGACATGAAAGGTCAGCTAAAAAAGCAACGACAATTAGGAGTCCCTCAGGCACACAGGTGGCTTGAGGAAGAAAACCGCAGGGAACAAAAGATTAAAAATTCAAAAGCAATGTTCTTAGATAAAGAAGATAATAACTTGGTAATAGCAACAGCCCCTCCGCCACCCCCTCCACTTCCCTTACCAGAATATGAAGCGAGTGGACAAGCTGATCCACCTCCACAATACCCAGCTGTTCCTGCAAAATCAAAACCGTTTGTCAGAGATCATATCGAGACCAGGTCTTGAACATGCAACTTGAGAGGGGATATTGAATTATATGAAATAAATAAAAATTCACAAGCTATGAGTGAGGAAGAGATATGTCCACTCATAGGAGTACCAAATCCGCAGGCAGGACAGGATCCAACTCTTCTAGTATATAGACCGTGGACACCGGAAGACATCCGGAAAGCCACAGAAGGAATTCCCCATCCAAAAGTTAATTTTAGAAAATTCTTAGAAGACTTACAAGGCATGAGGTTAAGTTACCATTTGAATGGAGAAGAAGTAGAGAAAGTAGTTAGACAAATTATAGGTCCAGATTGGCACATGATCAGTGGCAACTGGAATCCCCGTGATGCAGAGCTTAGACCACTCCCACATAGTAATGCAGAACTGGACAACAGAGTGAAAGGTCTGACAGACCGAATCTCTGAGAAATGGAAGCCTAGGGCTGATTGGACTTGCATTAATCAATGTATACAACAAGAAGGTGAAACTGTTGATATTATGCCAGATTATTAGAATGTTTTAATAACCATTGTGGAATGCAGGTACCTGAAGATCAAACACATGATTCCCCATATGAGCAACAGCTAAAGAATGCATTTTTAAAATGCAGTATTGCACCCATTAGCAGCTTTATTACAATGCACATGGTAGATCATCGTACAACTAGATTACAGTCATTACTTGAATATGCAAGACATGCCGAAAGGCATTTTAATAGCAAAAAGAAAAAGAAAACTCAAGTATTTGCAGTAGAAGATGGATCAGAAGTCTTTGTAGTACAAACTGGGAAAAAGGGTAGGAAAAATACCCAGGGAAACAAACAATATGATAAGTGAACAGAAGACTTTGAAGAAAGAAAGAAAAGGGGTGAATGTTTCAAATGCGCGAAAAAGGGACATTTAGCAAGGGATTGCAGGCAAAATAAAAAGGTAACCACAGAAGACAAAGAGGGTGAGGAATGACTATATGACAGTCAAGAATCACTGGATAGGAATAAACAAGAAAAGACAAATGCAAATGTGATAGAAAGGTTAGAGGATGTGACAGAAGAAATAGAGGATGTACATGAATTCATAGAAATGAAATTTTGGACTTAGCATTATTGTGCTTAGAGCTCTACTTGGCAGGCACAAAACTGGAAGTCACACTTCTGGTAGAGGGGAGGGAAGTCAAATTCCTGTGTGACTCAGGGGCTTCACGGACCCTGAAACATCCTTCCAAACTACCAGAAAATTCAGAATCACTGGACTACATATTAGTGAAAGCAGCTAATGGACAGCTGTATCGGGAGCCACTCTCCCACAACATAGCGATAACTGACCCAGTTTCAGGGATGACCCAGAAAAGCAAAATTGTTGTTTCTGCAAAATGCCCAGTGAATCTCTTGGGCAGAGACTTAATGCATATATTTGGCATAGCCGTAGTTCCAACTATGCATGGTATGGAAGCACAGCGACAAATGGATACTTTTGTAGTGCGACCGGAGGATGAAACATTTTATTGGTACAGCCAGGACTTAGTTACGACTGGGCAGTAACCAAAGAACTGATGAATGTAGCCATCAGTAAATCCCCCTCCCTTGACACTGATAAACAGCATTTGTTGCATTGCACTCTATATTACTGTAACAGACCAGGACCTGATAAAGAATATGAGTAAGAACTGTTTAGAAACCATGCTAATAGGTTAGTATAACGAAATTTGTACTGGGACACAGAAGGAAACAGTGTAGTAAGCTGTTCATTGCCCCAGGAATTCCTAGCACTTTACAAATGTAATCGATTACCACATGTAAGTTTAACTAAAGATAGAAATTTGAAGTGGGCAGACCTAGGAGAAAAAGTCACAAGGTGGGAAAAACAGACAGAGTTAGAACTCTCTGAACAAGGAGTACAAAAGCAGAAATTAAATTGGATAACACAGACACACCCAGCTGTGCGCTCACAGGCAAGTGAGAATAGCTGAGTAGCACTCTTACTAGAGGAAGAGGAAAAAGCCTTACGAGACATACCAGAGACTCTCTGGTCAACAGGGAAATCAGATGTAGGAATTATTCGTACAGCAGGACCAGTTACTATCATGCCAAAATCAGCATTTAGACCTCAAAAGAGTTAAGAAAGGATGCAGAAATAGGAATCAAACCTATAATAGCAGCCTTACTTAAGGAAGGAGTCTTAATAGAATCTCCTTATTCACCATGTAATACACCCTTATTTCCTGTTAGGAAAGCAAATGGAAAATGGCGTATGGTCCAAGATTTACAAGCTGTAAATGACGCAGTTATATCCAGGGCACCTACGGTGCCAGATCCACACACTTTATTGAATGATTTGAAACCTCAACAAAAGTATTTTTCTGTGGCAGATATAAGCAATGCATTTTTCTCAATACCAATACACCCAGACAGCCAATATTGGTTTGCATTTATATTTCAGGGGAAATGGTATACATATACGAGACTACCACAGGGATATTGTGAAAGTCCAACATTATTCACACAAGAAATGGCAAGTAACCTGGCGGGATTTATCCCACCGAAAGGCAGTCAGATTTTACTTTATGTAGACGACATTCTGCTGGCAGCCCCACCCAGCAAGAATGCAGAGAGGATACCATAGCATTATTACAATTTTTAGCCACTCAAGGACACAAGGTAAACAAAAACAAACTGCAACTTTGGAAAAAACAGGTCAAATTCCTGGGATATGTAATATCCAAAGAAGGCAGAATATTAGATGAAGACAGAAAAACAGCAATATTACAAGCACCTAAACCAACTACCAAGAAGAAAATGATGTCCTTTCTGGGTACTACTAACTTTTGTCGGAGTTGGATTCCAAACTATGCTTTGGAATCTGCTCCGCTGACTAACTTGATATTCAAAAAGCTGATGGCAGAACAAGATTTATTACAGTGGACACCAGAAGCAGAATCAGCTTTCTGCAAACTGAAACAACTGATAGCTTCTTCCTTAGTTTTAGGATTACCAAACTATCATAAGCGATTTTTCCAAACTGTAGACTGTAAGCAAGGTTATATGACATCAGTGTTAACACAACAGCATGGGGACAAACAACGCCCCATAGCTTACTATTCATCACAGCTAGACCCAATGGTGCAATCCTTGCCCCACTGTGTACAAGCAACAGTCGCAGCTGCAATGGCAGTGCAGGCTTCAGCCTCAGTAGTATTGTTCCACCCTCTCACATTGAGAGTGCCTCATGCAGTCGCGATTATTTTACTGCAAGAAAAAGTAGCATATTTTTCTCCTGCTAGACATCTTTCCTGTATGACTATACTGTTGAGCCAAACTCATATGACAATTGAACGATGCACAACTTTGAATCCGTCAACCTTGCTCCCAACCCTTGCAGATGGCAAACCACACTGCTGCCTGCAGGAGATTGAGCAAAAGACACTACCTAGAAAAGACCTTACAGATGTTCCCTTGGATGATGCCGAGGTGACATACTATGTGGACAGCTCATGCAGGAGGGGTCCTACAGGACAGAATCTAGTGGGGTATGCAGTAATTTCTGATACTGAGGTTTTAGAAGCAAAGTCTTTACCACACAACTTATCTGCACAAGCAGCAGAATTGATTGCCTTGACAAGGGCATGTACCTTAGCAAAAAGTAAGAAAGTAAACATTTTTACTGACAGTCAGTATGCTTTTTCTACTGTACATGTTTTTGCGCAGCAGTGGAAAAATAGAGGAATGATAACATCTACTGGTAAACCAATTAACCATGCGCAATTTATTTTAGAATTGTTAGACTCTATCCAGTTACCTCAGAAAGTAGCTATTTGCAAATGTGTAGCTCATACCAAGCAACAGGATAGAATTTCAAAAGGTAATGCGAGGGCTCATACAGCTGCAAAACAAGTAGCTTCAGCTTCAGAAGTTTTTCTTTTGAGTGAGGAATTACAACCATCTGAGATTTTAGACTTAGAAATGTTAAAAACAATGCAGACACTTAGTACAAATGTAGAAAAACAGAAGTGGATAAAACGAGGAGCAATCCTTGAGAAGGGACTGTACATCTCCAAAGAAAACAAACTGATTTTGCCATCTAACTTGTTTAGATCTGCAGCTTCGTTGAGCCATGGGCAATGCCATGTCTCAACAGGGGGGATGGTACAGTTAGTGAATCGAGTGTTTACGACATATGGATTTACAAACTACACAAAAAATTTTTGTGCAGCATGCCATGTTTGTAACAAGCATCATGCACAAGGGGCAATGAAATCTAAGCAAGGGAGTTTCCCTATACCACCGTATCCATTCCATACTATTTGTATGGATTTTATAGAACTGAACAAATGCGAAAATAAGAAGTACTGCCTTGTCATTATAGATATGTTTTCCAAATGGGTGGAAGATTTTCCAACTAAAAATCCAGATGCAGCTACTGTTGCAAAAGTTCTCATTAAAGAAATTATTCCTAGATTTGGCATACCGGAAAACAGTTTGCTTCTTCTCTTCTAAAGATTTATAGTGACAATGGCACACACTTTGTAAATCAAACTATACAACAACTTAGCCGTTATTTCGGGATTTCTCTGAAAAATCATTGTGCATACCACCCCCAATCTGCAGGATTAGTAGAGAGGCATAATGGGGTTTTGAAAAACAAGCTTAGAAAATTGATTAGTGAGACACAAAAGAACTGGGTGCACTGTTTACCTCTGGCACTGTTGAGCATGAGAACTGTTCCAAATGTAAAAGGGTTAACTCCTTTTGAAGTTCTGTTTGGGAGGGCATATTATACACCTCAATGGAAACCTCTCATGCCTGCAGAGCAGGAGGCTGACAGTTCACTTGCAGGATATATGAGGCGATTTTTGAATAACAAACTTTTGCAGTTAAATTCTGTTTCAGATAAAGAGCAAACAAGACCATCGGAAGCAGCAGTAGCCCCAGGCGCATGGGTCTGGGTGAAGGTGGTGAAGAGAAAAAACTGGAGTTCTCCGAAGTGGGAAGGGACGTACCAGGTACTACTTTCGACACCCACTGCAGTCAAGATCGCGGAGCGAGCGTCCTGGATTCATTTGACACACTGTAAACTGGTTAAGAACTTTGAACTGGACAAAAACCTTGTTACTGTTGTACAATGAGAACAAAATGACCAGGTATAGAGCAAACAGAGATGCAGAACAAACTCAGAAAACTTGCATAATTATTCTGGTAGCTATACTGATAACATTGATCTTTTTGTTGTGGCCTTTCCTTTTTCCTGCCACAAAAGTTGAACTGATTAAACGTGATGAGCCGACCATAGACTGGCGCCCAAACTTTGACACTTATCAGGCAATTACACGTGTGTATGCTGAGACTTTTAATGTTTCAAACTGCTGGATTTGCACAGCCATACCAACAGCATACGGGGGGTTATTAATGACTGCAGTCCCCCTAGTGGTCAATGAGACCTGGGAAAATTTGATTTATGACACCGTAGCTATTAAAGCATATGATAAGGTAGCACTGTATTTGCCTGTGACACAAAAGGGAATTGTATGTTTTTATAAGAATGACACAATTCAAGTGGGCTGGAGCAGGTGCAATGTGACTGTACATTACAAATGTTATACCAAAGCAAACAATATGGGTACAGCTTGTAATTTAAATTATGACTCATTTCTTGAGTCTATGCATAAGACTATTGAACAAGTGCAACGTAATCCTGTATTTTTTAAACAACTATCTGTAATAGATAGGAACATGTTTCATGCAGGACAGCCATCTCATAACAAAGTAACTACTAAGGTAGAGGATTGTTATTTTGTGTGTGGTAAGAAAGCATATAAATGGTTACCTGAGAATTGGTCCGGCAGTTGTTTTTTGGGGTACCTGGTCCCGGCCATATGACACACTGCAGTTTTGCCTCTGGGAAATATTCAAAATACCCAAGATGTGGCCAAGAAAGCTGTCAGGAAGCCTGAAAATCCAGTGGGACAGATCGAGGTGGGCTGGAAAGGCCATCATACTGTAGGTACCAAACTCATGCACATGGACTTGAGTGATGCTGTCATATCGTGGGCAGGCACATTACCTGCATATGGCGCAGTGAAATCAATTTGGGAGCTGCAAAAACTGTCTAAACTTCTCGAAGTAATGAGTAATGCAACTTTTTTCTGCTCCTGAATTGATAACTGATGAACTGAATGCTATGAGAACTGTAGTGCTCCAGAACCGAATGGCTCTTGACTTCACCCTAGTGGCGAGAGGTGGTACGTGCGCTTTAATCAAAGAAGAGTGCTGTGCATATATAACTGATCATCAACATGAGATAAACGACCACCTTGAGGTGATACAGCAAGTGTCGGCCATGACCAAACCAGGCCCAAACCCTCTGAAGGACTTTTTCCAGAATTTGCTTGGGGGGTGGGGTTCCATCCTAATGAACATCCTGATTGCCATTTGTGTGGGATTATTCCTATTAGGAGTATGTATTTGTTGTGGTATTCCCTGCTTGAAAAAGTTAATCAAAGAATTTATAGGTATATCAGTTTCTGAGACTTTGTATCAAAGTACTGAAATTCAAAAATTGTTAGAATGTGAAACACTTTCATAAGTTTAAACTGAATGACTTGCTTAACTCCAAATCCTGAATGGAAGAGGTTAGGAGAAGAAGCAAACTGTTTATTCTTTTGAAAATAGAATTAAAAAGTATTAACAGGGGGGAAATGTCAGAAAAATATGTATTAATGTGTGTATGCTTAATGCTAATTAGAAACTAAATAAGTTAACACATTTTTCATTCTATTTTATATGCACTGTTCTATGTACAGTTGAGTTTCATATGAGACTGAAAAGATGCTTTTTGAAACTGCAGTGTGCTTTCTGAAACTTGCAAGATGCCCTCTGACCTAGTAATTGCTAGCACAGCAATATTCATGTTTATGCCTTTTGGAAATGTACTTGAGAAGCAGGTGATTATCTGCTAGGTCAGGAAGAAATGAATGAACAATGCTATATTCTGTAAATGTAATGATTTTAAACAATCAGCTCTGTTCGAAGTATGAGAACATACACAGCTGCAGAAGTTAGAGATAACATAGACAAAGGACTGTTAGAGAAATGAACTGCAATCTATACTTGCTTTGTGCTCGAATTAGCCATAGTACCTTGAATGGTAACATTGCATATATCTAATCGGTGGTAGCCAAGGCCACGTTGTTTTTCTTAGGAAGTTTCTCATAAAAATTGATAGTACCAGCAGAATATACTAAAATCTATCACTACAAAATGATGATGACAAAACTTGTGATTCACTATGTCAGCTTGGTAGGCAATGTCGTATTAGAAAGTGTATAAAAATGTCTGCATTTCCTGATTCTAGTTAGACAAACTCTGTATTAGCACGTTTTTGTCTCCTTGCTGCAAGATTAAAGTACCTTTACCTGAACCTACCATGTTTTGATCCTTTTTAAAGTATATTTTTCCTTTGACAATAATCCTTAGGGGAAGAATGTTCCACAATCTCAGTATACTTAGGGTAGTAAAACCATCTCTTTATTTAGTTCTGTTAATTGTTTGTTCTGAACAAAATTTCTCTTTTAATCATTCCTTCAGGTTGACGTTTTAATGAAAGACATAGATCTTGGCTTAACACTTCTTCTCTAGAAACCCTAAATACTAGGCACAATTTATCTCTTATTAACCTATAAATGATAATGTAAAGATTTTGATATGCTTATATTTTCTTATACTTTAATTATTTCTTAAATGTAATTCTTTTAGTATATCCACCTGTATCGACTCAATAGTTAAAATATCTGACATGGATAAAGTACAAATTGTAAGTTAGTCATTTTAATAATAGAAATATTGCCTTTTAGACTTTTGGCTCAATTATATCCATTGTAACAAATACTAATCCAATCTTTCTCATCGTCCAAACATTAATGTCCTGTATACAGAACTTGAAATATAGACCATTACCAGTGATTGTCCCAAGATCCCTAATCTGACTTATCACTTCATGCTTCTGACCATTCATTTCTAACCTCTTTTTTATGGTGCCCTCTCCCCAGAAAAAAAGTTACATTTTTATAATTAAACATGAAACTAATTCTGGTTGCCCATAAATGGATTTTATTTAGATACAAATTTAAATAATTGACATGCTCTAGTTCTCATAATAAACACCCTATTCCTACTCTAAAGCCTGGCACTTGCTCACTAAAGCAATTATATAAGTCAGCACTAAAAAATTAAAAGCACTACACCCTCACAAACTCCCCTTGAGTACCTTGTTCCACATTGGCCCTTTTTTTCAATTATAAAGGAATTCCCAATACTATTCTAGCATGTCCAAGCGTCAGTTCTCAAGCTCCTCTCCGGTCCAGCTGGTGAATCTGGGAATCTTGAGGCAATGTTACAACTGCCTCATGTACACAGACAACCCTCTCCTCCTCCCAACAAATTCCAACACATGTGAGAGATGCAACCATATAGCCAAACTGGAGGCTAAGCTCTCTCAACTCAGTACTGGCGTAACCAGTCAGGAGGAGAAGGAAACCACACTCACTACAATTCCAGTCTCACATAGACCTACCACGACAGCAAACCAAACACATAAACACACAAAAACATACTCGGAGGCTCTAAATAAAAATCTGTCTAAGCAGCAGAGACCTCCAAAGCAGACACCCAAGCAACCGCTACCCCAAAACAAAACACGTGCAACACATAGCTCACAAAGCCAGTGTGCTGAACAGTCACAGCCCTTAAGGCTAAACAACACACCTGATACACTTGTAATAGGTGACTCTATCGTCAGGCACACTGACGTCCCACTCACCTGGTTGAACAAGGAGAAGGTCACTGTGAGCTGCCTGTCGGGTGCTAGGATCCGCTACATAACACAAGCACTCAGGTCACTGCAAGGCAAGTACAAATATGACTCAGTCATTGTCCATGCTGGTGTGAATGACCTGAGATGTACCTCCCTGGACTACATGAAAAGAGACATAGAGGAGCTCTCTGAGCATGTAGCCCAGGCCAGTATGACACTGACCTTGAGTAGCATCTTACCCTCACCAAGAATGATGCCACAGTATGAAGACAAGATGATCAATTTCAACAATTGGCTTAAGTATTGGTGTCATTCAAAGGGGATCCAATGCCTGTCAGCCTGGGATGACATGCTCGACAAGCCACGATGCTTCGCTAGGGACTGCTTGCAGCTGTCGCACCTGGGCTTTCGGATATTGGCAAAGGCTCTTGCCACCCTCATAGTGCATTTTTTAGGCAAGGCTCAAAAGACAAACCCACCTCCATAGGTATCACAAGGGATAAGAAAGTAAGAGTAATGCTACTCAATGCCAGAAGTCTAAACCTCAAGATGCATGCACTCAAAACTCTCCTTAGCAAGGAGAACATCGATATCTGTGCAGTAACAGAAACCTGGTTCAAGGCTCCCGAGATTACCCCAGCATTACCAGGTTATACCTCATACCATGCTTTTCAGCCCCAAAACTTGGACCGAACCATAAAAGGAGGGGGAGTATCAATATTCGTCAAAGATACCCACACCTCCAGGTTGGTGGCACAGCACAAAGCATCAGAGACTATCCATGTGCAACTAACAGTGGGTAAAACTGCCTTCCAGTTTATAGCCTGCTACAGACCACCCTCTCAAACCCAGGAATCCCACTCAGCCTTCCTGAGAACACTGGAAAATATGAAGGTCTCTCCAAACATCATTATATTGGGCGACTTCAACTACCCAAACATAGACTGGGAGCATTACTCTAGCTCCAAAACCCTAATCCAAAAGTTCCTAGAATTTATAAACTCAAATGCTATGGAACAACTTGTTACCACTCCCAGAAGAGGGGAAAAGATACTGGACCTGATCATCACCGACATGGGGGCTCTATGCTCCAGACCAGAAGTGTATCCCTCACTGGTAAGATCAGACCATAAACTAATATCACTGGATATTCACATCCCGACCCCACCCCCTGCCCAGTAAACCACAGCAAAAAACTTCTCTAAAGCAAATTTTACACTCCTCAAAACCGATGTGGAATCCTCCAAAGCCCCCATGCCTGTGGAAAATACGGCCCAGACCGCAGAATTCTTTATAAATGTATTCTATGAACACCTTCAGGAATGCATGGATCATGCAATCCCAAATAAAACCAAGACCCAATCCTCCAAAAGCAGGCATCATGTCTGGTGGACCCCAGCCATAAACAAACAATACAATAAAAGGAGGAAGCTACTACATGATAGAGCAAAATCCCAAAAAGGGAAGGCATCTCTGATCAGTATTAGCAAAAAACTACGGGCACTCATAAAATCGTCTAAGGCCAGCTTCGAGAGAAAAATTGCACAGGACACTAAGGATAATCACAAGGCTTTCTTTAGTTATGTTAGGAACCTGGGTGGGAATTCCCAGATATGCTTAGAATTAGTCCAAAATGACAAAAAATACACCGAACCCACAGACATTGCCAACATCCTAGCTGACAGGTTCAGTGCAAACTCCCCCTCCCACCAAAAGGGCAAATATCTATCCCAGCAGTTTGCTGCCCCCCTGACATCTCAGATGCTCAGGTAAGAGCTGCCCTCTCCAAAGCAAAAAAAACAGCATCAATGGGGCCAGACAGTGTCCCGGGCTGCATCCTACATGAACTCCAAGAAGAGCTAAACCCAAACATAAAACTACTGTTCAATCTCAGCCTTACTACAGGATATGTACCCAAAGAGTGGTGTACAGCAACAGTGGTCCTTCTCCACAAAGGTGGTGCCTCAGCGGATCCTGGAAACTATCGCCCCATAAGCCTGACTAGCTTGGTCTGCAAAGCTATGGAAAGGATCATCATGGACCTCATAAATAAAGATATTGGGGACCTACAGACACTGGATCCTACCCAGTTCAGCTTTGTTAAGGGCAGAACCTGCCTCTTAAACCTGGTCGATTTCTTTGAAACAGTCACCAAGGCTATTGATGAGGGGAAGGTGGTCCACACAGCCTACCTGGACCTCGCAAAAGCCTTCAATACAATACCCCACTCGGGCATTATAGATAAGCTCACCAGCTTAAATATAAACCCCTATGTCACTAGATGGATTGCAAACTGGCTCAAGGATAGAACCCACATGGTTAGAATTGCTGGAGCCATGTCAGACTCCAAACCAGTTACAAGTGGCGTCCCACAAGGCTCAGTCCTGGGACCTCTCTTGTTTGGTATATATTTCTTGGAGGTACAGGCCAACATGGAAGGACTGTGGCTGACCAAGTTCGCAGATGACTGCAAACTAGGCACCATAATCGACTCTCCAGCCAACACAAGCATCCTACAAAAGGGTCTCATAGAAACAGACAACTGGTGCCAGAGCCATGGCCTCAAGCTAAATGCCAAAAAGTGTATAGTCATCCCCTTTGGCAAAAACAAAGTGCCCACAAATTACCACATAGGTGGTAATCCATTAAGTACGGAAGAAGTAATTAGGGACCTGGGGACCCAAGTTGATAGCAATCTCTCATTTGATAACCACGTGGCCAAAGTGGTTAGAAAAACATTTTATATAGCCCACCTAATCATGAAGGGATTCACATCTAGATCAGGGGAGGTCATCGTGCCTCTTTACTCATCCCTCATCAGGCCCATAATTGAGTACAATGCCCCTTTTGGGATGTACCTTACCAGACACCTGCAGCAACTGGAAAGACCTCAAAAGTACCTCACCAAGAGGATCAATGGGCTCAAACAGATGCCATATGCTGCCCGGTTAAAGAAGCTCCAGCTCTACTCAGTGGCATACCGCCTGCTCAGAGGCGATCTGTGCCTGACATATGAAGCCATGTCCAACCCGGAATTAATGGACATGCTACACCTCAGAAAATCCAAATCCCATCGAGCTACGCGCTCGAGAGATTTGAACCTCAGCACTGAAATAAATAGGACATGCTGGAGGGACAGATTCATAACCCAGAGGCTCCCTTTACTCTGGAATAAAATCCCAGTCCAGGTTAGGCAGAGTCCCTCATTGACTCTCTTCAAGAGGAATCTTGATGAGTGGATGGGAGATCATAGGTTTACCCCGGGTATCACTTCTATGTCACTGTTAGACAGAGGCACAGTATACTAACCTCGAAAAAGGGCATAGCAAAATGAATTAAAAATGGGTGGCGAAAGCCAAACACACTCTGACTAGGCTTATAAATGCCCTAGGGCAGATAGCCTAGTATGAACCTATGAACCTATGAACCTATGTTTAAAATTTCTAATCTCACCTCAAACTTTACAATTTTCTGCATATTTGCAGAACTGACATTTTTTGGATATAAGTAAGCTGGCAAACATAACATTAAACAATATAGGCCCCAGGATTGACCCTTGAGGGACAACCCTTATTAATAGGTAATCACCTTGAAGTTTAACTTTAAATTTAAGATTGCTCCTTTTCTGGTGACCAGTGTATTATCTAATACAAGACATATGCATTTACATTTAATCATTGTAAACATTCAATTATTTGATCATGATGTAAAGCTTCTAGAGCTTTAGAGACATCTGGATAAAATACCAAACAAGCCTTCCCTTTGTCTCTCAAAAAACTATTTTCTCAAAGAAATTGGATTGAGATATTAATATGGATTTACCTTTGATGAATCTGAACTGTCTGCCATGTCTATGCAACATTTATTTATTTTATTAAATGTAATAATCATTTCTCAAAACTTTTACCAGTGATTAAAATCAAACTTATTGCTCTGTGGCTTGACATTTGGTGCCTGTCATCACCCTTAAAAATGGCAACAATGTGTGATTTATTTCAATCATTTGGGACCATGCCATGAAATAGCAGCCTTAATAGAGGTCATATCAAGTATCTGGACATTTCTTGAACTAATTTACCTGGAATACGATTAGGACCTAGTGAACAATTTCCTTTAACTTTAAATAAAGCATTCTTCATAACATCCAAAGAAATACAAGGGCATTTAAATCAGAATTAATGAAAACCTGATTAAATGATTTCAAGTTCTTTTAGAAGGCAAAATCTTCAAAATCGTCATTCAAAAGCTCTGTAATCGACTATGTATCATTTACTATCTCAGTATTATGTGTGATAACTTCTTTACCATGGTGTGACTACTTAACATTGATATTCATAAACAGTTTTTATTATCATCAGTGGTCTTAATTAAAAATTCTTCTTATGGTTGTTTTTTAATACTCATTTTCCTTTTCAATCTTTTGGTTATACTGTTTACATTTTTATTATACTTCATACTGTGTGTTCTATAATTTTTGTAGCAGCACTTTTTTGAGTAGTCTAATTAAATGTCTGCTCCACCAAGGTCTAATAGACAATTCACCCTTTCATAACTTTGCTTGTTTTGTCTAAAGAAGCCACACAAATATTTCTGACCATCAGTCATCTACACTCCTCATCAACTTTTCCTATTACAGTCCACACTCATCAATTTATGTGAAAGTTCACCTTGGTTTAACTTCTTCATATCATACAAAAATCTCTTCTCTGACAGGTAGAAAATAAATTTTTATCATCTTAAAATAGATTGACTTTTGGTCTAAATTTCCTGAAGACTTTGACACAACAACTTCTGAAATTAAATGATGTTTATTCACCAATGTTAGAGCCAGAAAATTTTACCCCCAGTGGCTTCCACCACAACTTAAGAAATGTTTTGTTCATACATAATAACTATGAAAGAAAATTCTATTTGTGACTTATACAATTCATTTTGACAATTAATACCCAGGTAGGTGAAGTCACCCACATTGAAAGTTGGTTTCTTATCTAAGAGTGTCTTTAATGTCTACATAAAAATAATTTTTGCCATTAAACTGGCATTCAATTTTCTATATGCTTACACAATTTTAATTTCTCCCCATCTGGCAACATTCTTTAGTACAATACTCAATACTCTGTTTTTTTTGTCTTTAAAACTATTTATAAATGTATGAATTAGTAACATTATTCCACCCTGCTTATGATGTTTCCTTATAATTTTGCTCATTGAAATCTGGAAATTATAGACCAATGCAGTCCCAAACTTTCGAGATACAAACTATTTTTAACGTATGCTGTTTTTTATATCAAATCAAGTTATTCTGTTTTCCTTCTAACACTATGTGCATTCATATAATAATAATGGAAGTAATTTGTCTCTCCTTAATAATTCCTAGTCTATTATCTTTACAAATTTGCATGCTCTTAAAAATCCTTATATTCCTTCTTAGTGGTTGAGCCAAAAGATTACTCCCTTTATTACTGACAATCTCGTTGTGGTTGCTGAAATCTGTTGTAAAACCAAACAGTCATTTACCTAAACTTCTCCAGCAAAACACTACTCCAGAATAAGCAACATGTTTACTAATATACCAGAAATAGCTGACATAAGGGCCAACTTGCCAATAAAAACAAGAGAGTTTATTAAATACACAGTCCCCAGGATTCATGAAGCTTCCACCAGATGAAGGCGTAGCATTGGAGTTCCAACACCAAATATGGCCGGCGAGCGATCCAGGTACAAGCTGTTTCCATGTGCACTACCTGCGTACGCTACGCCCACACAGCTCCCGGCCCCTTTATGCTAATTACCCCATTTGCAACAGTGTAGCATGCAAATGAAGGTATTTAGTGATCCAGGAAGTGGTGCAGACATAGTGTAAGCATGCAGAAATGTAAACCATAAAAAAACGGTTTACATTTTTGCAAACATAAAATTGGAGCCATGACAGCTGACCAAACACATGTATTATATTGTTAATATATGCCAATGGTTAAATATATAGCCATTTGCATAAAAAAAAACATGTACAAAATATAAAAAGAACATTTCATTTTATCTTTCGCACTATCATGAAGTTTAAGCGCAGGGCAGCGGAGCGCAAACTGGATCACAAGGAAAATAGAAAAATATAGAATAAAACTGCAATACACATATCATGATTTCCCCATAGCAGTCAATGGCAGGCATGTTACACCACACCATGGTGCGAGGGTTACTAAGGGGCTGTGACAGTGTTTTGGGTGGTAGCTAAGAATTAGTAGGCAATGCCATGCAAATGAGAGGAGTAATAGTGAATCACAGATTCCCCACTGGTGTAAGGATGCACCTCACAGCATATATAACACCGAGGTGTGCCGTTGAGATAAAAATGACATCAAGAGAGGGGTGTGTCACCTTTGCTGTAAGCAGATTGGAGCATTGCTAATCCTGTTTTCCCATAGCTAAGCAAAGCTACAGGAAAGGGGTGTGTTGAACTGGCTATAGCTTTGCTTAGCTGAGAGCACACAAGGTAACTGAATATGCATGTGAACAGAGATTAAAACGCGCTTAAACTCAGTAAACGGGTTTGTGCAGTGTTCACCAGACTTGAAACAGGAAGGATATAGAAAAAAATAAGGAAATGCTACAACAGGGAAATTGGAGTACAAATGACTAATTAACACCTAGGAACCTACAGTGGGCCATTGACAACAGCTAACAAGGTTGCAAGCAGCTACCTGCAGAATAAGAAGGAAAAGGGGCTGTACTGCAAAGCAAACAGAAAAGTGTCACAGCAGAACAAAGCAGAATTGCATTATATCAGCTACAAAATACATTTTGCAACACATGACTGGGTAGAAAAAGTACAAAACAAGAAAGTTGGCAGGTGGATGCATGCCTGACAATGGGAGGGGATCCAGGTTTAAAAGTGAATTAAAGGGCAACAGATTAATCAAGGCAGACAAGCATAACGCCACACTACAGGCCCCACACTTGCAGTACTCACTGTAAAACCAATAATTAAGATACCCTGCAGCTAGAATTGATCATACACAGCCAATGACATCAGCAGCATCCATAGCACAATAGTATAAAGCATGAAAGCCCCTCACACACACTTGTGTATTCCCATACACTCTGCACCATTGGTGTATACATACGGGGAACTTTTAATATGTACATGTTAGGAGCTGCCTTAGCTTTGATCCACCAGCATGTGTTGGAGACTGAAGGTGGTGTGGAAGATGATGCTGACAACCACCTCAGGAACCCGAGGAGGAGAAGAGATTTCAGATCCAGGGTAACCTACCAGGGGCTACATGATCTGGAGATAGTAGAGCATTACAGGGTGGATAGGGACACCCTACAGCAACTTGTGGAGCTGTGCCGGCCACACCTCAGAGCCAGAACAAACAGAGGAGAACCCATCCCAGTGGATACAAAGGTATGTGTAAGCCTGAGAATACTAGCCACAGGTACCTTTCAAAGGCCAACTGGGGATATCATGGGGATCTCACAGGCATCAGCATCCAGGGTACTTCACCATTTCCTGGATTCCATGTTACCACATGCCAATGAGCACATATACTTCCCTCGAATGCAGGAGGAGATGGCCAGCAATATGTGTCTCTTCATCCATATGGCAGAATACCCGGAGGTACTGGGTGCAATCGACTGCACGCACATGCACATCAAGTCACCACCCAGTGAGCAGGGTAGGCACTACATAAACCACAAGGGATACCCCTCCATCAACTGCCAGGTCATGTGCAATGCCCAGTGCATTATCATGGATGTGTGTGCTGGCAGCCCTGGAAGCTATCACGACACCCGCATCTGGCATGCCTCACAGCTGTATCAGGTATTTGCCAGGGGGGGCATCCCAAATGGCCACCTGGTGGGGGATGCTGGCTATGCACTGGAACCGTGGATGATGACTCCCATCAGAAATGCACACACACCCATGCAAGAACGCCAAAATGAGGCACACGCACAAACCAGAATCATCATAGAGTGTGTGTTTGGGATGCTGAAATCACGGTTCCGTTGCTTGGACATAGCTGGTGGAGCCTTGCAGTACTCTCCAGGTACATGTGCCCATGTCTTCATAGTATGTGCCAAACATATGTGGAAACAGCTGCAGCAGGGACAGAATGTTGAAGGCCCTCACAGCCCACCACCATTGCCAAGGGCCCTACAGGCACAGAAGTACTCAGACCACAAATTTCCTGAGCTAGCCCAAGTAGGCAGATGGAGGCAAGCCCAGTATGCCCATGCCTTGGCAAGGAGGGAACATATTGCACACACACTGACAGTGTAGGCACCTAGGGACTGACACCTTTCTCCACCTGCACACACACAGTAAAAATGGATGGCACACACACAAGACTACCTGTAAATTGTCATGTATAGGCAGTCTAATGTGTACATCCAACATAGGCAGCCCTCAACTATTGCACACACAACTGCTATTGGCACAAGGTAAGTCAACACTTGAACAGTAAACTAAGCTATCAGCATGTGCTGATACTGTATGTATAGGTTCATAGGTAGGTACTTGGCTAACTGCAAACTAAAGAAAGAAACTGCAAGGAACCACCATGAAAAGTAGAAAAAGTTTAATGTTGAACGAGCGCTTTCACGCACACACAGGTGCGCTTCATCAGGTTACAATTAGACAAGGGGGACTCTTTATTTATATACCAAAAGCAAACATCAATTAATCAATTAATCAGGCAATAATGATGTAATTAGTTCTATAGTCATTTCACTATTTAAAGAGACAAACTGGGAATGTCTTCTAGTGCTTTTTCTCCGAAAAGCCAAATCAATGGACTAAAGTCAATTTTGATAACATATTTTTCAAACTTCTTTTTTCTCAAGGAAGTGAATTCAATAGACTGAGGTCAATAATAGTAACATATTCATCAAGCCTCCGCTATAGAAACTATTTATATAAAAACTATTTATGTAAAAACTATTTGTGTAAATATATGTCATAGTGTATAGTTCACATATTGTGTCAAGTATTCAAAATTATTATCCTATGCAACATTTATACAACAAAATAACAAAATTCCATCCATTCATATGTCACTATAATATCTGCTGGCTTAGTCAACAAAAGCAGATATATTAAATAGTCGACCCTTTAACACGGTGACTTTTGTCCTTTATTAAAGGCCCCCACAAATCATGGTCTAACGCTCAGCCAAACAAAGTTGACCGAGTGGAACAACCATGTTTCATAGAAGTAATAATAATAATAACCATGGGGTTTGATTAGAACTATTCCATCGCTCGTATTAATATATTCAAATATCTTAAAAACATGTTAAAATAACTAAAAAATGTGAAGTAATATGGCTTAATATGTATAAATGCCCTATATCAATGAGCAATTTACATCATAGAAAAATAGATCGAAATTAATTTATACAAAAATATTAATGGTGCATCAAATTAAAACAGAGCATCAGCGAATATTTATTTAGGATATACAATTGCACTCATTATTTTATTTATTTATCTGATTTAATAGTGCATATCTCAACCAAACATCATATTCATTAGAACTGCTGGGATCCCTACAAAAATTTAATAATGAAACTGCTACAATAAATAATATTGCCTATACTTCAATATATAAATAGTTATAAGTAGTTATATATATATTTATTGTTTTATATTTTTAGTTTTTTATATATGCCAACATAATCAGGCCATGTAAAAATATATTATTATGTTGCATTGAAAGTAAGAATCACTACAATACCAAGATACACCAAGGTATCAGCCTGTCAGATGAAATGTATCAGAGGCTGACATATAATATTAATTCTATAAAGGAGGAACCAACATGTGTCAAATAATGGTACAGCATATTAAAATGCTTATGGTGTTTAATATAGGAAAAATGCAAAAACAGAAGAAGTCAGAGGTACTGGATGATCATAAAAGAGCAGGACGGATACTAACCACTGAGTTAAGTCCAGGTGGAACATGGGCTTTAAGTCTCAGTATCCATCTTAGTTCAAACATCTCAATTGTACCTGTATGGTCCCCTTCCCTTCTATTGGGATTTACTACTTGCAAAACCAGAAAGCTAAAGCTATGATGGGATTTATCATGACAATGTATAGCTAAAGCATTTGTAGGATTGATTTTCTTTATATCATATACATGGTTATAGACACGGTCCTTTAGCCTATGTGATGTCATCCCTACATAGTAGGCGTCACATTGATTACAGGTCGCTAGGTAAATGACATTTTTAGTGTCACGTGTGGCATAGAAAGTTGGTTTAAAGTCCATGTTAATACCTGTGATGTTAAAATCTTGAATCTTATTGATATATTTACATAATGAACATCTACCACATGCATAAGTACCTCTTTTAAAATTGACTCTTATATCAACAGGGGCCGTGTCTAGTTTTTCTTTACAAAGTAGCCTTTTAATGTTTAAGCAATTACTAAACCTAAACATAGGTTTTTTCCCCACTTTCTGTATAAGAGAAGGATCCAGAAGCAATATCTTCCAATTACCTCTGATAATTTGGGTTAATTGTTCAATGTCATTGGTATATTTAATTCCATATGCAATGACCTTGTTGTTTCTCCCTTTATGGGGAATAGAACTTCTCCTCTTTGCATATGCTGGTATTTGTGTGTAGGTTTTTATTACACTATTAACTAGTTCAAGCGGATAGCCCCTGTCTATGAAATATTCCCTTTGATGTTCTATTAGGTCTAAGGCATCTTGCTCATTGCTGCACAGCCTATGTATTCTAGTTATCTGACCTTCCACAATGTTACGGAAGACATGACGTGGATGTAAACTATCATAATGAAGAATACTGTTCTTCCAACAGGATTTTCTGTACAGAGTAGTGGTTAAGCTGTTATCATTCTCCTTTATAATAGTAATGTCCAAAAAATTACTTGGCTAACTGCCTAAGGGCATTCATAAGCCTAACCAAAATGTGTCAGCTTTTGCCACCTCATTGATTAATTAACTGTCTCTTTGTGGAGCAGAGCCAATGGCAGGATCCCTGGGGTATATCTGCTGTTCCCCATCCACTCTTGAAGGTTTCCCTTGAAGAGTGTTAGTGAGGGGCTCTGTATAATGTAATTAGGGATGTGGTTCCAAAGCATGGGGAGTTTCTGTGACAGGAATCTGTCCCTCCAGCATATTCTAGTTATTGTTGTGGCAAGGTTTAGTACAGCATGTGGCTCACTGTGACATGGATTCCCAGAGGTGGAGCATATCCATTAAGCCTGAGTTGGACATGGCTTTGTTGGACAGCAGAGATTATCTCTAAGTAAATGAGATGCCACTGAGTAAAGCAGGAGTTTATTCAGTCTGGCTGCATAGGACATATGTTTGAGGCCAGCAATCCTCTTGGCGAGGTACGTTCATGGACCTTCCAGCTGTCGGAAGTGTCTTCTGAGGTACATCCCAAATGGATTATCATACTCTATGATGGGACTAATGAGTGATGAGTAAAGGGGCACTATAACCTCAGTATGTCTAGATGCAAACCCTTTAGTAATCAGATGGCCTACATAGAAGCATGTCCTAACTACTTTGGAGATATGATTGTCAAAGGAGAGATCACTATCTACCTTAATCCCCAGATCCCCTATTACCTTGTCTGTATTAAGGTGGCTGCCACTTATGTGTTAATATGTGGGTGTTTAGTTTTCCCCAAATGGAATGACCATGCAGTTTGTGGCAATTAGCTTGAGGCCATGACTTTGACACCCTGTGTCGGTCTCTGTGAGGCCCTTTGAAGAATGTCTGTTAGCTGGACTGTCAGTTATGGCTCCCAGTTTGCAGTTATTGCCAAACATGGTCTGCGTAGTCCACCTGTGTTTGTCTGTACCTCTGAGACATATATGCCAAACAGTACGGGTCCCAGGACTGAGTCCTGTGGGACACCAGTCATGACTGGTTAAGAGTTGGACCTGGAGGCTGCTAGTCTTACCATGTGGGTTTTGTGTGTAAGCCTGTTGGCAACCCATCCTGTGATGTATGGGTTCATGTACAGGCTGGTGAGTTTATCAATAATACCTGAGTGGGGAATGGTGTCAAAAGCCTTGGCGAGGTCCAGGTAGTATGTGTGAACCACCTCTCCCCTCATCTAATGCCTTGGTGACTATCTGTAAAATGTCAAACAGGTTCAGTAGGCATGATCTTCACTCAACCAAGCTGACCTGGGTTGGGTCAAGTGTTTGGAGGTTACCAATGTCTTTGTTAATGTGTGCCATGAGGATGTACTCCATAGCTTTGCAGGTCAGGCTTGTCAGGCTTATGGGGTGGTAGTTACCATGATCAGTTGTGTTTCCACCTTGATGGAGTGGAATAACATTGCTATGCACCATTGCATGGGCATGTAGCCTGTGTAGAGGCTGAGGTTGAAAAGCTTAATTAGGTGGGGGGTTAGTTTGTCTTGTAGTGTTTGGAAGACGCAGCCTGGGACACCATCTGCCTCAGTTGATGCTGTGTTTTGCTGTTTGGGAGGGCTATTTCCACCTGTGTATCTCTGATGTCTGGGATACTGTACTTTACGGGTATTGTTGTGGGCTCTTTAGGGGGTGAAGTTTGCACTGAATGTATATGCATGAATGTTGGCGATATTAGTAGGGTCAGTATATTTTGTGCTATATTGCACTGGCACAGTGAAAATGTGTGTGTTACCACTTAGATCCTAGACACAGCCAAAGAAGGCTTTTTGGTTATCTTTCGAATCCTTGCCTATTTTCCTGTTGAAGTTAATCTTGGATGATTTCATGAGGGACCTAAGTTTCTTACTAATACTGGTCACGGATGTCTGCCCTTCTTGAGATTTGTTGTTTTCTGGACTATTGCCCTACTTCTGTTGTATAGCCTGTTTATTGCAGGGGTCCACCAGACTGGTGTCCTTGTCTTGGAGGAGCAAGTCTTGGTTTACCAGTGATGGCATGATTCATACATCCTTGTAGGTGCTTGTAGAGTGCATTTGTAAATCTTTCTGTATCTTGAGCAGTGTTTTCCCTAACCGTGGGGGCTGTGAAACCTCCCACCTCTCTCTTTAGTAGTGTGAAGTTAGCTGTAGGAAAGGTTTTCACTGTGGTTACCTTAGGTGGGGGAGATGGTTGGGTGTGGAAATCATCAGTGAATAGTTCATGGTTAGCTCTAACCAGTGACCGGTTTACCTCTGCTGTAGTGCACCTGTCACCCATGTTGGCGATTACCACTTCTAGTATGTGTCCACCTCTGGTTAGGGAGTTTACCATCTGATACAGGGCATTTGAGGTGATAAATTCCAGGAAGCTCTGGGTCTGGAAGTGAGTACTCGAGTAGGTTTCCCAGTTAATTGTAGGGTAGTTGAAATCAACCAATACCAGAGGGTTTGGTAGGACTGTCATGTTTTTCACTGTCTCCAGGTAGGTGGAGTGGTGGTCCTGGGTCATGGAAGGTGATCTGTAGCAGGCCACAGTTTGCATTGCAGTTGTGGCTGATGTTAGCTTCACATGGATGATCTCAGAGGTATCATGCTGCCTCACTAACCTGGAGGTGTAGGTATCCCTGATGACTATGGATAGACCCCCCCCCTCCATGTCTGTGTCAGTCCATGTTCGGTGGCCAAACTGTGTGGTATGGGTTGTAGTCTGGTAGTGCTAGTGTGCTCTCAGGAGCCTTAAAACAGGTTTCAGTTACTGCACAGATGTTGACATTGTCCATACTGAGGAGTGCTGTCAGTGCGTGCATTTTATGATTACAACTCCTGGCATTGAGTAGCATAACCCTCATTGACTTTGCTATTGTGCTGTTTACGGAGGTGGGATTCATCTGTGAGACTTGCCTAAAAAGGCACCATGAGGGCACCAATAGTCTTAGCCAGTATTCAAAAGCCTAAGGCTGGTATTGTATTGTTGCATGCATGTTTCCCATCTGTGCTTGTTTCTCATCTTTCCAGTAGGTAACCTACTGGTGAGCAATAGAAAGCCTTAAACTGATACAAGTCTTCTAGCTTCAAAGATAGGCTTTTGGAGTGATTAAGTATCAGTGTTCTATACGTTCTTGCTGTACTTAACTGTTTTCTGACTACATGGTAATGTTTCACTGCATATTGTGATCTGAAAGCTCTGTTTATTCACATATTATTTCTGTGATGGCCTGCACTTTAGAGGTTCACAGATAGGTAGTAGGCTATCTGCCCAAGGGCATTTAGAAGCATAGCTGCAGTATGTTGGCTTTCTCTGTACCATTGATGAAGTAACTGAGCCTCTGTCAAGCATAGCCAATGAAGTGATTCCAGGCAGAGTTGCCAGAAGCTGTTGAAGATTGGGGTGGCAGAGGGTGATAGGGGCACTTAGTGATCTAAAAAGGGCATGTTAACATGAAAAATCAAAATCATTCAATTTCCCCAAAAGGTCTTGCAGCTATAAAACTGGAGGGGCTCCCCCTCCCCCTGGCTGTATGGATCTGGGACACATGATCCCAGGGGTGTATATTCTGTTACCCATTCACACATCAAGGTTTCTCTTGAAGTGTGTCAGTGGAGGCTACGCCTAATGTAGTTAGGAATTTAATTTATAGTCTCATTTCATTTGTTATGTTTTGATTTGAAGAGTAAGTGAAGCTCAGTGGGTTTGGGTGCCTCTGCCCTTTGCTTAGCCTAGCCTACACATAGAAATCATCTAAATAGAAAATAGGCCGAAGCAACGTTAATGTCAATAGTGTAACGGTTACAGAATTTGCATAGTATCTGTGCATTCATGGTTCAAATCCCAATAAAGTCAGAGATGTTTTTCAAGTTAAAAAGTGTACCTTAACCACAGCTTGCATATTTAGGTAGTATTCTTCATTATAATAAACATTTGAAACACCCATATAAACATATGTGAGCGGGAGAGTAAAGTCAACAGAGATTGTAATGTTATGTAAGCACATAGTGAGATGTTAATTCACTGAAATGTATATATTCTGAGTAGTTAGCAAATGTGGCCGTGTTTGCGTGCAAAGGGTATACGTTTTAAAATTTGTTTAACCGTGTTTAACTGCTGTTTTAATGTCACACAAACACTTTTAAACATGCTTACAACTGCTTAAGTGAGCTTTATTCTGGAGTAAAAAACATTTTTAAAGCATTGCAGGTCTTGAACCCTGGACCATGCACACTATAGTCATGGGACTTACCACTAAGCCATCTGAACTGTACACATGCTTCATGGTTTTTCGACTAAACCTTTTACTATAGGCATTCCACAGTACTGACCACAAATGGGACAGTCACTTTGTGTACATATGCACAGTACATTGTAATGTACTGTAGTTTGTGAATCAACATATACAAGTCTACATATGTATAACTGTTAAAAATTAATACTAAATATATATATATAATATATATATATATATATATATATATATATATATATATATATATATATATATATACGTCAGTGATGTCTGCACATAGATATAGATATAAATATCTATATATATATATATATATATATATATATATATATATATATATATATATGGTTCCCATTCAGAAGCCTGAAACATCATAAGCCTGAAAATCAAAATCCTGAAACCAAAAGCCTGAAAATTCAGAATCCTGAAAACTCAAAATCCTGAAAGCCCAAAATCCTGAAAGACCAAAATCCTGAAACTCAAAATCCTGAAAACAAAAAATAGACATACTGATGTCATTGTGGCTTTGCTATTGTTAGCCCTGTGGTGTTAGGTCATGTGTTGGGGACAGGTAAGTGTGTGGTTGGTTTTATTTTAGGGTTAGGGGCGGTTTAAGTGAGTTAGGGTTAGGGCGCAGGTTAGGCATGTATGCAATAGTGACAAATATTGGGGTTAGGGGTGGTTTAAGTGAGTTAGGGTTAGGGTGCGGGTCAGGTGAGTGTGCGATAGTGACGGACCTTAGGGTTAGGGTTAGGGTCAGGGTCAGTTGGTAGATATTAGTGTCTTTATAGTGACATATTAGCATTATTTGTGTTTTCAGGATTTTGAGTTTCAGGATTTTGGTCTTTCAGGATTTTGGTCTTTCAGGATTTTGAGTTTTCAGGATTCTGAATTTTCAGGCTTTTGGTTTCAGGATTTTGATTTTCAGGCTTATGATGTTTCAGGCTTCTGAATGGGAACCATATATATATATATATATATATATATATATATATATATATATATATATATAGATATATATATATAGATATAGATATACAGTTACATCTATAGCCATATATATAAACATCTATGAACACATTTCGTGACAGAAGCAATCCAAAAGAATTGAAGTGTACACAAAACACATGCAGCTCTGATATTTTAACTATTAATATTAACTTCATTCACCATAGAAGGGATGGTTGTTGTGTATGTGGAGATTGGGGTGGGGAAGGAATGATGGGTAATGAAATTATGCATCAAGGAGAGCCTGGGTTGGATGTTCAATAAGCGAACTGGAGGGGTATACATGGAGTATGTGGACAATAAAAAAAGGACAAAGAACAAGAACCATTCTCATCCATAATGCACCCTGTTAGGTTAATTCCACAAACATATGAACATTAACAAGTACCATACATATGTACACCAACTGGTTGTTACATTTGTTTTCAGTAGTGAGGAATGCCCGGAGTAAAATGTATATTCTAAACACCATAACATTTGTACATATCTCAGATGCCTTAGTGGTAAAGTCAGTGTCTGTGGTGTTCATGGTCCCAGGTCCAAGGGCTGTTAATTTATTTTATGTGCCAGAATAAGGGCTGTTGGATGCAGGTTGATTAAGGTTTTAAGCAGTTGTAAATGTTTTGCACAGGTTTGCGTGACTGTAAGCGGCACTTAAACATGGTTAAACGGATTAGCATTTCACAGGTGTAACCTTTGTTTACCATCAAGCAGACCACAGGCAAACTTGCTTACAACTGCTAAAATGTGCGTTAATCACACTTTAACTACCAGTGCCTGCTCTGAGAGGTAAAATTATAACCACTTCCAGGATTAGAACCTGCAAATATGTACACCATTCTCAGAGTAATCTACCAGTAAGCTACCTGAGATGTACCTATGCCAGCTGTGTATTCAGACAGGTTAAAACACAAAAGGGAGGATTTTGTGGAAATACGACAAACCACCATGTACCCAATGAAAGGTGCATGCTATATATATATATATATATATATATATATATATATATATATATATATATATATATATATATATATATATATATATATATATATATATATATATATATATATATATATATATATATATATATATATATATATATATATATATATATATATATATATATATATATATATATATATATATATATATATAGAGAGAGAGATACATAGATACATGTTGATATATAGAGATATACATATATGTAGATATATGGATAGGTTAAAAACATCTGCACATCTATAGAGGTATATATAAACGTATGCAATAATATATATATATATATATATATATATATATATATATATATATATATATGTGTGTGTATATATATATGTGTGTGTATATATATATATATATATATATATATATATATATATATATATATACACACATACATACATGTGTGTATACAGCATCTGAAGTGTTCAAATCTGAGTATAACATGGACCATAGCAATCACACATTCTGCCACCCCCAAACAATATGAACATAACATATGACGAGTATATGCCAATACACTATGACAAATATGTTCTCTGGATATGAGCCAAATAGGTTTTGTCACCAATACAACTACAATGACTGCAGATATCCATGACAGAAATACACAGACATTTTTCATTTAGCAAAACTTTATTACATTCTGATATATTGCCAAAAGGATTTAAGGACAAACATTACCTGCATGCTATACAGGAAGCATTTAACAGTGCCTTAATGAATCAGACTGTAATTAGCATAGTATTAGTCCACTAAGGGATAGGTGTTCACATAGGGAAAGAACACCCACACACATATAGAATATGTATAAAAGCAGTTCCTACACACCTGCATCTGCTATGTACACCCGCCAACATTTCCCACACACCCAAACTAATTACAACAATGCATACTGTCATACCATAACCAATTATTCACCCACTGTACGACATCTGCTGAAACCTTGACATACCTGGGCAGAGACACACTAACATGGCCCTATGTGAAATAGTTGCTGTTATACAATGGAACAGCTGATGATGTTATAGGGTTTGTTTGAACTAATCCTGTTTCAAAGGGGTGAAAAGTAATTACACCAGGAAGTGTTACCAATTACTAATTATCAGCACAGTATGATACACATTTACACCTAACTAAAGATGTCTGTTGAGCACGTCAAACATCCTGGCCAGACTGAAACATATACAGAAGTATTAGGTACAGACAAACCCTACACAAGTAGCAATGTTCAGATATATAACAGCAGTACTCACATTTAGACCAAATCCTCTAGGCATTACACACAATATATTCGCATTTGTCACCATACAGCTGTTGCAATAGATTGCAGACAACACTTCCAGGCTGTCTTTCTCACAAGTAAGGCAAGGGGTCAATGCCCAAGTGGAGTACTCAATTATACTCCATTGTTGCCATGGTATTGGCTAATGGAGTAGCTGCACAACAGATGTGCATGCAATTAACTACATCGGAACACCAGTTGGTGATCAGGATAGCACATGTTACTGATCTCTAACTATAAAAGGATGCTTGTCACACATTCAAACCATCTGGATACCTGCAGAACAGTACAAAATACCCAACAGAAGATTGAAACACAAACCAAAAAAGATTAAAATACCAGTCAATAACACCTTCAATTACCAAGAAGGTATGTATAACATTTAGTATGCCTGTGTATGTAGTACCTGTTTTGTAATAATTACAGTGTAATCAATGCATATAGTGAAAATAGCTATCTTGTAGTGATGTATTGTTGAGCAGTAGTAATGCTTGTAGTGTTCTATGTGTGTACTGTTGTAGGTCACAAGGCAAACTCCTCATACATCACAAGGGATGATATATATGGGCTTGGAATTCACAAATTTTTTTCCAGCCACTGTCAGTGTCAGGGTTGGTCCAACAAGTATGTTAGGGGATAGTATATGTTGATAGTATATGTTGATATATTGTATCAGTAGACATATGTATGGGTGTATTAGTGAGATGAACATGTCAAAGGTGGGCTTACTGTGCAAATATGATTTGCATTGTGTGATAGTGTGCCAATAACTGTGTAATCTACAATATTCTAGGCAGATCTGTATTCCATTTTACATAGCATTTCTGTTATGTTATGCACGCATTAGTTATGTCTATTGACAATCACAATACTCAATAACAGGATACATATGAATTATAGTCATCTGACAGTTTAGCAGCACGATAGCAAAGAAAATTGGAAGAGCTAGGTAATTATCCATACACATAAGATGTAATATCCACCTCTCTAGTATCGTTTGCAAGCAATAACAGCTGTGCATGTGTACATGTTATGCAAATGTGTAGTGACCCTTGTTACAGGGCTGGGCCAAATGGCTATGTGCACACATACATAGAGTGGATATTGAGTGTAGAGACACACTGGTTGAACATTCAGGTTTGTGCAGCCTAACCTCTCATTGCCAACCTAACAGCTGCTTGCAAATACTGTATGTAAGGTTGTGCACAGTACTGATAATGAAACAAGTTGAATATCATCTTTAACTCCAGTGTAACATCTGCAGTAGGAGTGTAAGATGTAGGGGATTGCTGCCCATGTATAATAGCTGCTTCATAGGTGATGGCTTACACTATCTGATTATATCCTGATCATGTTGATAGAGGCAGCAGAGTCTATTGATACTTGACTCTGTTTGGGGAGTGGGTGTCCGTGCCCAACAGAGTTCATGGTTCTGGTGGATATGTGAGTATATACCCAGAAAAGGATACAGACCTGTTGACACTTGCATCATCTGTAATCAACTATCAGGATGTGATGCGCTCCTCAGATTGCTGCTAAAGGTAGCTACTATGTTTCTGTAATAGACAGTGTTGTCACGTCCATAACACAAATATTTACGTGTGAGCATCACTGTCTAAAACATCTTCATAAGCAATAAGTAAACTAAATACAGTACTTGGTACTTGTAGTACTGAATGCTCATACAGGCATGTCCACTCGTCAGCTACTGGTGTTTACTAATGTCAGCTTTGTGTATGTGGCCATCCTGGGGAAATGTAATCTCTCTGCCATGTACACTGCCAAATTCACCTAACACCACACCTCACACATTGTCTGGGATGCAGCTATATGGGTAAGCTGGAAGGCAGTCCAGTCTACAGCCATGACTGGACTGGACAGTCATGAGGTGTAGGTTAACACATGCATCTCATCACCACAACCAGCACATACCCTTACCAGAACACAGTAAGGACACCCACACATACCACTAGAAATCATACACATTCACAGAGACTTCAAAGTATCTGGCCAAGCAAGAGACCTCCTAAGCTGGAATAGGCAGACAGCATAATACACAAACTGTATGACATAGTTTGCCAAATTGTGTCACCCCTCAGAACATGTGGCCAGAAACATGCCCAACAGTACTCATTTGTGAATGCAAACTCTAGCACTATGTTACACACCAAGCTATACAAGGGCAAACATACTGTCAGCTGCCTGTCTGCCATGATTAGCCACATACCCATACACTCAGACCACCTTTTGAACTGGCATATTCCATGTTGTTGTGCTGGACCTGTGGTGCAGTAGCCTGGACTGCATGGAAACACACATGTAGGAACTGTCAGGTCTTGTAGCCCATGCAGGTATATCCCAAGGCCTGGGTAGCATTCTGCCATTGGCCAGAATGATACTGCAGTACAGGGACAAAAGGATTGTATTCCACAATTGTCTAATGTACTGGTGTAATTCAAAGGGTATCCAGTATCTCTCTGCCTGGGATAACATGGTTGACAGACAATGATGCTTTGCCAGACAGGGCCTGCACCTGTCACCCCTGTGAACCTGGATACTGACTAGTGCCTTCATCATGTAAAGTTCAAGTGAAAGTCCACTGCTGTAACAGGGACAACCAAGCAATAAACTGCAGGTCTTGCTACTCAATGATACATTTCAGAAACTCAATATGGACTCACGTCAATCCTTAACATGGAGAACATATCTGTGCAGTGACTGTGATATGGTTCAGCACTCCGGAGAGCACCCCTGCATGACCATGTTATAACACATACCTCACCTCTTGCCCGTTATCCTTTATTGGAACACACAGGCCACAGGTGTGTCCATATTCCTGAAGGATATGTACATCCCCACTCTAGTTGCACTTGCATAACTTTGGATGCATTATGCTGAGCAGCTACCTTTGTGCCAAAGTGGAATCCAATTTGCACCTTGCGACAGTTCACCCCCCATGCCTCAGAATTCCCAACTGTCATATTGTGCTGCAATGGGGAATATTATGTTTGAGACAGAAAACCATAATAATGGCTACTTTCAAGTATCCCATTATGAACTGGGAAGACTCATCATGTACCAACACCTGTGCTCAATGCATGTTGGATTTCATTGACCCCCAATGACCTGAATCACCATAGTCAAACAAACAGGGCTAATAGTATGCTACACCTAGTCAGTCTCCAAAGCCAATGTTATGCTTCTTAAGAGCGACATGGTGACTGTCATGGCACCCATGCAGATAGAAAATGCATGTGCAAATGCTGAATCCTACACAAATGCACTTTAAGCACTCACATAAGTGCAGTGATTCTGCCATTGAAACAGAACCAAGATTCAACCAAACACAAACAGGAAAGCAAACAGGTGGTACCCTGCCTTAAACTGTACCACAGAAGGTAGTAACTCTTGCAAGAGGGAACACACATGAGTGGAGGTGATCCCTGGTCAGCCTCAGTAAAATGCAGATACACCATATAAAACCGCACAAAGCTACTGTAAAACTAATCAGCCAGATATTATGAAGCCAACCACAGAGCATTCTATAGCCGTGTCATGAATTGTAATGGTGACAACAAGACCTGCCATGCTTCACAGCACTATGGCATGAGAAGTACTGCACCTACAGAAATAGCACTTGTTCACCCAGATAGTGTCTTGGATAACCTAACCCCACTCTCACCCCCCAACAGGTACACACATTTATATATCCATGTACACTACAGAGCCCATGTAATAACAACTATGCATGTACAAGCTGCACTCTCTAAAGCCATACATACAGCTTGCATGGGACCTGTCAACATCCCAGGGTGTATTTTACACAAATGTCAGAACAATTTGCTCTCCACATACACATCATGTTCAATCATAGCTTCATGTCAGGCTGTGTACACACTGAATGGTTCACAGCAACAGTTATCATACCCCACAAAGGGGGAGTCACCACTGATAATGGGGAATAGTGCACTACTACCCTGCTGGGTCTGGTCTGTAAGGCCATGAACTTTGATCAACTTATTTGATGTAGTCATTATGGATGTAGATGACACTAAGGTTGATTCACACAGCATATCATGACCTTGCCAGGTCTTAGAACACCATCACCCATACTGTGTTCCAGCTACACTCAGTAAACTAGGTGTATATTCCTATGTCACGGGATTGGTTGGCAACTGGACTGCTGGCAGAACCAACACTACAGAAGGTGTCTGACTAATACATGCACATCAAACCAGTGCCAGCTACAGTAATACAGGGTTCATTCCTGGTATTCCCCCTCTTTGTTATTTATACCACACAGACTCACACAGAAGGCATCTGCCTATTGAAGTTTGCAAATGACTATGAGCTAGGAGCGATAGTTGACTCAATGACTGCTGTGGGCAACATACAGAAGGGCCTTTGTGGGTCAGATTTGTGGTGTGTGATGTATGGCCAAAATCTGACAGCCTTGACATCCCCTATGTTAAAACCCCTGTACCCATGAACTACCACCTAGGCAGTGGTCAACATAATGGAATCTGTGTGTGCATGGGATGCAGCTGGACAGTAGTCTTTGCTTTGATAGTCACTTCACCACACCAGTCAGGTAGTCGTAAGTGGCAACCCTAATCATGACAGGGTGCCATCCATGAATATAGAGATCATTGTTCAGCCATACTCAAGTGACCCATAATAGATCACATATTTCCTTTAAGGGTTATTGGCCATGTTCAGATGGCCTACACTGGCCTTCCCAAACCCTAGCTCCACTATGTAGAATGATGCCTACCCTGAATAAAGCCATGTCCAACCAAGAGATGTTGGACATGCTACACTCACACATCCTGATTTCAAATAAACACATACTTTGTGGACATCCATCTGTCTAGTACAAGGATCATAACATGCCTGACAGATCCCTGTCCCATACACTATACATACTTCTGTCATACTATGCATAACTGTCCAGCAAAGCTGCACATTGCCCCTCTTTGAGACATGGTGTGATGACTGCATGGCAAATATATCAGTAATGCTGTGGATCAGTTCTGTGACACTGCTTGAACTGGCCACTGAAAGCTACCTGTCTGTTGGCTACAGCTATGTAACCTTTCAGCCTAGGCTCATAAATGGCCCAGGGCATATAGCCTACTAGTTCACTATGACCATACATGCTATAGTTGATATCCAACCCTGCAAATACCATCAAGCTAGCCATTGTCCCATGTGTTTCACATGTGCAACAAAGGTAATACATGGCAGGATGCTATACTGCTGTACAGTGCCATGTAGATGTATATGGCAAAACACATACATGTAAAACTTTCTGTGAGCACGTCTGCAGGGTCACAGGTCATGTCCCTTAAGGCTGTGTATGATTATATATGTGGCATATACACAGCATTAAGGTCTCTTGCATAAATGTGAACACATCCAGATGTGATGATAGGTAAAGAAACCAGTACAGGCAAACAGACATGCCCACATCAAGAAAACATCCACATGGAGTATGAGCAATGTCATCACTTGACACACACATATATGGTGATAACATCAAATCACCAGTAAGTGTCAAATGTGTGTGAGTTAAACATGTCAGTGGTGTTAGTGTCATGCAGATTTGCAAATACATATTTGTAATCATAATAAATGTGATACATATGTATGTGCAGCTGTACTTCTGTAGTTCTCTGTGAGTTTCTGTGACTTGTCTCCATCATTATGTCTTCCAGGTATGCCACGAGCCAGACTCCCACCATACACCCACTTGGAGGATGAGGTCCTCATTCCATACCTCCTTGACAACCATGAAACACTCTTCAGCCATGTGCCACAGGATGCACAGCAGCAGGATGCCCAGTGGGAGGAACTTCGCAGGAGGGTAAATGATGTGGCCGGCCACAATCACACCTATCAACAGGTGCGCCGACACTGCACTGACCTCATTAGATGGGTGAAACAGTGTGCAAATGCAATAATCAGGGATCAAGCTGCACCAGGTGGGAAGCCACTCACCCAGCCCCCACTCACACTTACCGAGGAACTACTGGCCAACCTGGGGACACCTGCAGAACTCCATCCACAAGCTTTAGCTGGAATTGTGGAGGTGAGCGTCTCACAACCACTGAGCTGGGAGTCGACTGGTAAGTCACTACTGTACATAGAACACAACTATAATTCATATAGTTACATGTGTTACTGTACAATATTTAACATAACATCATATGCAAGGCATGTATGCACACATGCCACATACTATAGTTTGTTACTCTATGTATGCACAAATGCGCATACTCCATAGTATAATCTATTGTACTGGCTTATTTGCTAACATGCATATTGTACCCTGTAGCTATCACACAGGTGTGGATAATGATCTTACTGATGTGATACTCCTATTTAGGTACCTCTGGCATTTCACAGCGACAGCAGCCTATTGCAGGTGAGATTGTTATTATTTATCAGGCTTGATAATGCTCAGATCATATTAATTGCATGCTATCTGCCATGTGGCCATTTAACACACGTACACATAATGTATGGTGGTATGACTGTCACACAGTGTCATGTGCTATCTGACATGTCCATGACATTTTGTGGGCTGACTGCAACACTGGTTAACTGTCCTGCAAAACATGATATCTCTCATCCCAAACATACCACCCTTTGTCTGCATAACCCTGTCCTCAGTGGACCATATGACATCTATGGGTGTATGTCATATGGGACAACACTGACATGTGGAATAGATGCCCATCACAACTGTTGGACAAAACAAGAAAACATGGAAGATGGCCAGAGACATGAAGCAACACACAGAGTAGAAAGGATGTACATGTGTGTACACCCTGTTGTACATTGGCTCGACACAATACAACTATGGCCTTTGTGTAATGGTGATATTGCAGATGTGACACACTAAATATCATACAGGCCTGTGCACAGCTTGTGTAGGCATGACATCAAACCACCACATAACATGTCTTGAACATCTTCAGTGTGTCATGACATGAAAGCTTTCACCTATACAGTATCCAAATACATACATGTATTGCACAACATACACATACAACCACATCAGGCCACAGATGCAGTACATTCACATTACTGATGTCAGACATCACTGCCATGCTTGCTCCTCATGTGTGTGAGGTACACCAATGGCATGTGGGACATGGTGTACTGCTAGGTTAGCCATGTCTGGGCATAGTTGCCAGGCATCAGCAATATGGCTGCAGATGTGCAGGGGTGTCATCTGTATACCCTTCAGTGACCTGTGTCACACATTCCACATTAGGGTTTAGTGTGTATACACCTCAGTGATGTGGGTCACATTCCACATTAGATATGTATTGTATCTGAACATAGTCATGGCTATGAACTGTGTCTGTAACTCACACTGTATAGCAATAGTGAAGCCACACAATGCCCTGTAATGGCTATGCACATCAGCTCAATGTGCAGTATGTCACTGTGTATCTGTACGGTGGACTGACAACATTGTGTCAGCTGAAGGTCCATGTTAGTATAACACGCCCCTGCATTGGGACACCATTACCTCACTGTATATTTGAAAGGACACCATTGTGTTAAACATGTATGCATGTCAGTCAACACTTCAGCAAAAGGCATGTCATACTATATGTGATTGGCAAGTTCATATGCCACACATCAGGCTGGTGTACTGTTAACCTGTGCTGGTCTGTGGCACCATTGCAAAGTAGGGACAGCCATGTCAAACATGTGTGTACAGCCACATGCACATTGTCTGTAGACTCAGTTCAGGGGTAAGCAGAATAATGTTGAACAGACATGCACTGCTGTGGGGAAGATATGCAAGCTAGGGCTCAGGCAAACATAGTATACACTCAACATACCCTTCTGCTCATGTCCTCATCACACATAGGGGCAGTGGCCAACACAAAGCATCAGTGGCAGATGTACACAGGTCAGCAATGGTCTGTTAAAATGTGTAGTATGTTGCACAAATAATGGCAGTACTGTGCAGTGGTGCATAGTGCACAGCGGTGCATAGTGCATGCACTGTGTTGCAGGTTTGGGCCATGACTGACTAACACAAATGGTGCAACACAGGGATGTATGCTAACTACTACTATAATTGTGTAGGGTGCATGCCTTCTGTTATAACACATGCATGCTGTTGTGTGCAACACAGGGATGTATGATAACTACCACTATAATTGACTAAGCTGAATGCCTTCTGCCATATCACATGCATGTTGCATGCCGTTGGGTGCCATATCATGTGTCTCTGTCTGTGTGTCTGCCTGTGTGTCTGTGTGTCTGTACTGTGCTGTATAACTTGTAATGTACGGTTCTTGTCTGCCTTTCACAGGTGTTGCTATAGGTGCGTTGTCCTCCTGCAGTCCACCTGATGACAGTGTCCCCACAGATTCTAGCAGTGATGATGAAAGTATGATTGAGTCTTAGGCAGGGTAGTCAGGGGCTGACTCTGTGCCATTGGTTGCCATTCCACTTGTACCCCCCTCATCCCCGCACACAGTTCTCATCCCTACACATACCCCATTACCAGTGGCCATAGAGAAAGGACAGTTGTCGGGTGGTAGCATGGAATAGGAATGTGGGGAGACTATGGAAGGTGTGCCTGCACACCATGATCCCAGTCAACTGACTGGTGATGTCCCACACAGGCATGTGCCCAGGGCTGCTCATATTACAGCCTGAAGCATGCTTCTGGTGACACCAGCTGATGTTCTATGTCTTGCAGGGGCATGATGGCATCACCAGAAGCATGTTTCAGGCTGTAATGGAGGCACAGGCACATGCTGAATAGCACAACAGATAAGGTCTGAGGCTTCAGAGAGATGCTGTCCGTTCTTTAACTGACAACATCCAGGCAATTGCAAATGCTCAACATCATCTTGCAGATGTTTTGGATAGACAATTGGGTGACATGGTGGGAGTACTTGACCGTGGCATGTCAATCCTCAAGTGTGGAATGTCTGCGCTGGAACATCTGGTGGGAGTGAGGCATCGGGCATGTGGAAGTAGGCCAGCTACATCACCGGTTGAAGGTCTACGTGAACATGTTACATCACATGCCCGCTCCCATAGTGGCAGTAGCAGCAGCAGTGCAGCTGGTGTTGTGCTGTCCACACCAGGACACAGCAGGCCACATGCACATGGTCCTGGATGGCCCCAAATGGGATACGGTTCCGGTGGACATGTGTCATCAGAAAGTACCCAATCTGGAACTCTGCCTGATAGTGCCCGTGCAACCCCTGGCAGGCACAGGTCACACGGCCATGGCCAGACACCGTGAACTGTAAACCCTGCCCTGTACAGTCTGCAGCTGTCAATAATATCCCTGTGTAGGCCAGACATATGCCAGACCTGTGTGCATACATACACACATACACCAGTAATGTAATGTAGGGCATCTCAACACACACAGGCATAACATCCACACATGCCCAATGAGATAAAAGGCCCTATCCCACACACATGATGTCATCCAATGGTGTAGACTAGGTCTCTGGCAAACATTATCACCCTCTGCATATGATGATGCCTGTGCCACATCCCCGTCATCCACACCATCGGTGCAGGGACATGCTCATATGGTCTGATGCACAGGGTGAACATACTAGGAAGACAATTGTAGATTACCCTTGTTGAGAAGTGCTGACAGGCAGCAGACATACCATGTACTGCAGTTTTAGAGTGCTTTTTGTACTTTTGACAGTATGTATCATGTGTAACAAAAGTAACTGCATGTTGATCTTGATGTTCTGCCTTGCTCTTTCAGGTGTAATTGCATGTGCCAGGGGATGTCAGTGTTTGCAGTTAGTGTCCCATATGTAAATGTAGACTCCTCACAGGTCTGTATGACAATACCTGCATGCACTTTGTAGCCTCCACATCACAGTTATAATCTCCCAAGTTTCAAACATGTTTACTGATCTAATGAACCAAGAGCATGATAGCTGTGTAGCAAGCTACTATGGCCAGAGCCGTCACATCCATAGTGGGTGACATCATAGGTATAGTTACCTGGAGTGGGGAGGAGGTAAAAGAGTGATTTAGCAGATGGCAAGGGTAAAGGCCAGTGGCAAATGTGGTTTCTCATTGGGAAGCAGTAATACCCACTCCCATGACAGGATGCCAACACACATACACACACAGGGATTCACAGACACAGTAACACACCCACACACTCAGAGATTCACAGACACAGTAACACACACTTGCCAGTGTTGGGATGAGAACCCCTGCCTATGTGCAAATCATCATTATAGTACTACACAATTACAAGACGCGCCACAGAGATTACACATGTACAGGTAGTCAGAATGGCCTGAGATTGAGGTATACTAGACTGCGGTGAGTGTATGTGGGGAGGGGAGTCATCAGTAGGCTATGTAACAACAAGTCTCACCCCAGGGCATACATGTTTACAGGTGGTTAGAATGCCCTTCTAAGATTGATGACATCAACAGGGATACTAGATTGCATTGAGTGGATGGGGGGAGGGGGTCTTATCATTTCACTATGGTAAAATACAGCCTCACTCCTGGGACCAAACAGCCATACATACACACACACACACACACACAAACACACACGCACACACGCACACACGCACACACACACACACACACACACACACACACACACACACACACACTGTGGCATTCACAAAGATATACACCTATGTCACACACATACAGACACTTGACATGTGTGAGATTCAAACTCCTGCCTATGTCTTGCTTTCTACACTTCACTCTGTACAGATGTCTACAACAGTGTACAGGAGAGTGAAAAACATTTGGGATGTATTCCCCACCATACATGACATATATGGACACACACCCACACGTGCCAGTACTGTGAATCAAACACCTGCCTATCTCTTGATAGGTATTACAGGGTTACAGCACCATCGCACATGCTACAAAGTGTACTGGCTCTTTCCTTTGCCAACTGTGCTAATATATGCACAATATATGCACAGGGGAGGTGTTACTGTTACAGGTATCAAGAGGTTTGCCTTCAGTGTCACCCTTACTGCATTCTACATTTTGTGTCTTCCCCTTCAATTAACAAAACCATAGCTTCGCAGTTACACAGGTTATTGTAGGAATGGTTGTAACACACCTGTGAGTTGTCCTCGGTAATCATTCATCTGCGAAGTAGCCCCACCACTTAGTAGTTATGTCCAAACATCTGTCCATACCTAACGTACAGCTTACTGTACTTTGAGCATATCCCCATATACAGTTGGCATTGTTGAGGCTGCAATGCAACTGCATGATGTACTAAGACAACAGTCACCTTCAAACAACAGACACTGCACATGCATGGAATCTAAACACACATCAATACATGTACACATATGAAGTCTCCATCAGTAAGTGGACTAGCAGGTCATGAGAATACATTCCACACCTTCCCCAAACCATGTGTGAGACCTAGGTGAGCATTACACCATAATGGATGTTGTATTGATGTACTGGTAGGACACACAACCACCTTCACTGAGTAGCTAAGTGTACATTTATGCCAACAGCGCATATCAGCAAGACACACATACAGCAATATTCCATGTCATGATCCCACAAACTGTTAGTTGACAGTTCCACTGTGAAGCCAGGGCACAGTAATGGTCAACACTGAGCCCCCAATTTTA
>NC_056745.1:1078088262-1078123262 GCF_019279795.1 Protopterus annectens
CTGGCTCTTTCCTTTGCCAACTGTGCTAATATATGCACAATATATGCACAGGGAGGTGTTACTGTTACAGGTATCAAGAGGTTTGCCTTCAGTGTCACCCTTACTGCATTCTACATTTTGTGTCTTCCCTTCAATTAACAAAACCATAGCTTCAGTTACACAGGTTATTGTAGGAATGGTTGTAACACACCTGTGAGTTGTCCTCGGTAATCATTCATCTGCGAAGTAGCCCCACCACTTAGTAGTTATGTCCAAACATCTGTCCATACCTAACGTACAGCTTACTGTACTTTGAGCATATCCCCATATACAGTTGGCATTGTTGAGGCTGCAATGCAACTGCATGATGTACTAAGACAACAGTCACCTTCAAACAACAGACACTGCACATGCATGGAATCTAAACACACATCAATACATGTACACATATGAAGTCTCCATCAGTAAGTGGACTAGCAGGTCATGAGAATACATTCCACACCTTCCCCAAACCATGTGTGAGACCTAGGTGAGCATTACACCATAATGGATGTTGTATTGATGTACTGGTAGGACACACAACCACCTTCACTGAGTAGCTAAGTGTACATTTATGCCAACAGCGCATATCAGCAAGACACACATACAGCAATATTCCATGTCATGATCCCACAAACTGTTAGTTGACAGTTCCACTGTGAAGCCAGGGCACAGTAATGGTCAACACTGAGCACATCATATTTGCCACACACACATCATATTTGCCGCACAAAGATCCAAGAGCATGATAGCTGTGTAGTAAGCTACTGTGGCCAGAGCTGTCACATCCATAGTGGGTGACATCATAGGTATAGTTACCTGGAGTGGGGAGGAGGTAAAAGAGTGGATTAGCAGATAACAAGGGTAAAGGTCAGTGGAAAACATGGTTTCTCATTGGGAAGCAGTAATACCCACTCCCATGACAGGATGCCAACACACATACACACCCAGGGATTTATAGACACAGTAACACACCCACACACTCAGGGATTCTCAGACACAGTAACACACACTTGCCATTGTTGGGATGAGAACCCCTGTCTATGTGCAAATCATCATTATAGAACTATGCAATTACAAGATGTGCCACAGAGATTACATATGTATAGGTAGTCAGAATGGCCTGAGATCGAGGAATATTAGACTGTGTTGAGTGTATGTGGGGAGAGGGGTCATCAGTAGGCTATGTAACAACAAGCCTCACCCCAGGGTGTACATGTTTACTGGCGGTTAGAATGTGCTTCTAAGACTGATGACATCAACAGGGATACTAGATTGCATTGAGTGGATGGGAGGAGGTGGTCTTATCATTTCACTATAGTAAAATACAGCCTCACTCCAGGGACAAGACAGCCATACATACACACACACACACATACACACTCATACACACACACGCACACGCGTACACGCACACACGCACACACACACACACACATACATTGTGGCATTTACAAAGATATACACCCATGTCACACACATACTGACACTTGACATGTGAAAGAGATTCAAACTCCTGCCTATGTCTTGCTTTCTACACTTCACTCTGCACAGATGTCTACAACAGTGTACAGAAGAGTGAAAAACATTTGGGATGTATTCCCCACCATACGTGACATATATGGACACACACACACCCACATGTGCCAGTACTGTGAATCAAACACCTGCCTATCTCATGATAGGTATTACAGGGTTACAGCACCATCACACATGCTACAAAGCATACTGTCTCTTTCCTTTCCCAACTGTGCTGATATATGCACAATATATGCACAGGGCAGGTGTTACTGTTACAGGTATCAAGAGGTTTGCCTTCAGTGTCACCCTTACTGCATTCTATGTTGTGTGTCTTTCCCTTCAATTAACAAAACCATAGCTTAGCAGTTACACAAGTTATTGTAGGAATGGTTGTAACACACCTGTGAGGTGTCCTCAGTAATCATTCATCAGCGAAGTAGCCCCACCACTTAGTAGTTATGTCCAAACATCTGTCCATACCCAACATACATCTTACTGTATTTTGAGCATATCCCCATATACAGTTGGCAATGTTGAGGCTGCAAAACAACTGCATGAAGTACTAAGACAACAGACACCTTCAAACAACAGACACTGCACATGCATGGAATCTAAACACACATCAATACATGTACACATATGCAGACATCATCAGTAAGTGGACTAGCAGGTCATGAGGATACATTCCACACCTTCCCCACACTATTTGCAAAATCTAGCTGAGCATTAAATCATAATGGATGTTGTATTCATGTACTGGTAGGACACACATCCACCTTCACTGAGTAGCTAAGTGTATATTTATGCCAACAGCACATATCAGCAAGACACACACACACACACACACACACACACACACAGCAATATTCCATGTCATGATCCCACAAACTGTTAGTCGACAGTTCCACTGTGAAGCCAGAGCACTGTAATGGTCAACAGTGAGCACATCATATTTGCCACACACACACATCATATTTGCCACACACACATCATGATTACTGGAAGAGAGCCAGCAATGTGCTCTGTTTGAGCTAGGCATTACATATATTCAAGCATGTGTGAGGTTTGTGGCTTGTAAACATCTCACCCCAGCACGTTCTGGCTATTGAGGTAATAATGTTAATGTCAGACAGCACACAGCATGCATGGCTTGCAATTGTTGACATGGGGTATATGTAGGAGCTGTGTGGCACACATGGCTGTACATGTCATGGACATATCACCTGTAACTACTTAGAAACATACAGAGCATAGCTGTAGTTCCCTGAGTCTGTCAATACAGGCTATGTGTGTAGGTCCTATGATCCTGTTATTTGGGTATATTGGTAGGCATTGCATTTGATGGACATGTCTAATGACATACATGCCACATGGGTTGTTGTATGATGTGATAGGTGTCATGGGTGACCGGTAGAGAGGGAATATTACCTCTGTCAACATAGATATCAAACTTATGTACTGTTAGCATTTAGCAGCCATGGACCTATCTTCCATGTGCATGTGTGTAATGAATGTAGCCACCTGTATTTACAAAGAACAACAACAGCTATGATATGTTCATTTATGTTGTATGAGTGTGGGATGTACATATCCAGGGCAGGTACATCTAGGTCATATCCAACCATGAGGGTGTTGTTTACTGGTGTACAGCAACAGTCACCTGTGTTAATGCTGACAACATCTGAGGGACCCTGGTATGTGTACAACTGACCTGGTTACAAACAGTGGTATTACTGCATTGCATAACACATTATGCAACTGTATCAGTACATGGGTACTTTGCACAGTTGATGTAGGGCTAGGTACAGTACACCGTTCAAAGGTTATTTGGTGTTGTACCATACTATTTCATACCCCATTTATGGATGTGTGTTCGTAGTCTGAGAACATGGTGGTGGATGTATATGAGAATACAACCTAGAATGCAGCTTCACCTGTAGCTGACTCATCTGTGATGCATTATGTTTGAGTAGTGGTCTTTACTTGTGAGTAGCCTTTATGAATATGTGGACACCACCACCTGGAGTGGTCCATACCAGTGTTATGGCCCACATGTCTGGATCTGAATTATATGGTGGTAGTGCTATTGTGCACTACAGAGCCTTCAGCCAGGTGTTCCTCACTGCACAGATGTCAGTATTCCCCATTGTAGGTTCTACATTGAGCAAATGGATTATGACAGCCACACATCTAGCACTGGTTAGCATAAGCATCAAATGCAATTGTCTTGTAGGTGTCAGGGTGTTACTTCTGTGTTTAGGACATTTGCCTTGGAATGGAACTATATGGGTAAATGCGACATAGGTATTATCCACACTCCCTTGAATCATGGATGCATGTGATCTGTGACAAAGGCTTGTCTTCTTTCAGTTATGTCATCCCAGAATGACAGACACTGGACAATCTCATAATTACAGCAGGACAGTGGCTTATTGTTTTGGTCAAGCAGTTGCCACTTGTACCATGACATCACTGCAAGTGACAGTATTGTGCTTGGTATCAAATGCTACATCTAAGGTGATGGACAGCAGCAGACGTTTTGTAGATGACCAGTGTCAGATATACTTAGTGGAGTGGTCCCGCTAATAAGGAAAACTACTAACACAGCCAGGAGAGGTCATCTTGACACCTGCACCTCAGTACCATTACACAAAGGGGCTCACATATTATGCTTGCACATGCCACTGTTCCAAGTATAATGCCACTGCCCACAACCTGATATCAATGTATGCCTTTCAGGGCAGCAATGTGTGTGACACATGCTGCACTTTGTATCCACCTGTGTGTCCCAGTTAACCAATTGTCTGTCACTTCCACACATGCATGATTGTGTATACTTCATATATATATATATGGCAGTACTTCATGTACATGTATGCATGTGTATCACACAGCACAGATGCAGATATATCATTTATGGGTCACATACAGGTATCTGGTAGTAAACCTGTATGATGTGCATATATACTGACAGTTAAGATATATATAGCTGTAATCCTGTATGTTTACAACAGGAGTCCATTACAATGTGTTCTGTACATCTAAGTGTATGAGCATGCAAACTGTGGCCTTCTGTGGTTAGAATCAGAGTGCATCCCAAACAGCCCTGTGCTACTAAGTGTATGAATGTACCCACTGCCACCTTGTGTAATTTGAGTCAGTGCATCCAAACAAGCCCTTTGTTTTTAAGTGTATGAGCATGCCCAGTATAACCTTGTGTAGTTGTAGTTAGACTGCATCCTAAACAGCCCTGTGCTACTAAGTGTATGAGCATCCCCACTGTCACCTTGTGTAATTAGAGTCAATGCATCCAAACACGTCCTGTGATTCTATGTGTATGAGCATGACCACTGTAACCCTGTATAGTGATAGTAGTTGTCCATTCCACAGATGGGCATACTCCAGTCCAACTATACCTCTCAGGCCTACCTATGTCTTACCTGCAGATGATGTGTCTTGTTTGTGCATACAGGTTGTAATGGACTCCTACTTTACATACACAGGTTTACAGCTATGTACATCATAACTGTCAGTATCCCTGTTGATGTCCTCAATCTTAGAAGGGCATTCTAACTGCTTTGAAATGTATAATCTCTGTGGTGTGTCTTGCAACTGCGTAGTACTGTAATAGTGATCTGTAGATAGGCAGGAACTCTGATCCCACCACTGGCAACTGTGTGTGTGTGTCAGCAAGTGGTTGTGTGTGTGTTTGTGTCTGCATCCTGTCATGAGAGTAGGTTTTACTGCTTTCCAAAGAGAAACCACCTTTTGCACTGGCCTTTATCCTTGTCATCCGCTAAACCACCCTTTTCCCCCCTCCCCACTGCAAGTAATCAGTTCTGTGATGTCACCCAGCTCAGAAGCAGAATCAGATTAAGTGTAATTGTATGAGTTCTGTGGCACATACCCCAACTGCATACCACTCTACTAGTTACCTTTACATAGGAAAGACTTGTAAGCACAATACTGGCAAGTGTGTGTGTGTTTGTGTGTGTGATTACCCTGTAGCCAGGCATACACATGTGTTATGTCTTTTAACATGCTGCACACCATGGTAGCCATCTGTGGTGAGTGGAGTCTACAAATTATTACATAGTTAGGAATAGAAAGGAACAGACAGTCAAGAATGACTACTGTTGAGTATGATATTTTCCTGTGCCACTGTCGAGCAGTGACACAGAAGTGGTCCCCGGGGTGTATTTCCCTACCCATCATTCCCCCACCCAAACTCCACAATCCCTGGGGTATATTTCCTTAGCCATCATTCCCCACCCCAAACTCCACATACATAACAACCATCCCTTCTCTGGTGACCTGATTAAGATTTAAGTGTTATAATACAAGAGTTGCCTCTGTTTTGTGTACACGTCAATTCCTTTGGAACCCTTTTGTGTCACAAAGGGTGTTCAGACATGTTTATATATATGGCTATAGCTGTGTCTGTGTGTGTATATGCATATATATATATATATATATATATATATATATATATATATATATATATATATGTCTGTGTGTGTGTACACATCCCGTAAGTGCATATATGTATTTAGTATTTAGTTTTAACAGTTGTAGATACGTGCACTTGTCTATGTTGTTTTACAGAGTACAGTACATTCAAGGGTACTGTACATATGTACACAAAGTGACTGTCCCATTTGTTTTCAGTACTGTGGAATACCTGTAGTAAAATGTGTATTATAAAAACCATAACACATGCATGCAACCCAGATGGCTTAGTGATATGTACTGTGACCGTGGTGTGCATGGTCCGAGGTTCAAGACCTGCAAGGGTTGTTGAGAATGTCATTTAGGACTGAATAAGACACTTTTAAGCAGTTGTAAGTGGGTGTACATGTACTTTTGTGCCAGTAAGCAGCGGGTGCACACAGTCAAAAGACATGTACAACTCGTAGTACACTTGAAATGCCCTTCTTTGGCAATCCTGCTGATGTCACCCACCTAGAAATGCAACTCTGGGATTGCTGTAACCCAGTAATTGCTGTAGCACATCCTGTAACTGTGTAGTGTGATATGCTGGTTTGGTAGGTGTTCTAATCCCAAACTTGCCAACTTTGTGTGTGTGTCTCTTTCTGCCTGAGAAGGGAACCATGTGTTTTAGAGTATGCACACTCCTTACAATTCATATGATCAACTTTGGCAAGGATGCTGATGTCACCCACCTAGAAATACACCTCTGGGATTACTGTAACCCACTAATCTCTGCAGCGTGTCCTGTAACTGTGCAATGCTGAAGTGTGGTAAGCTAGTTTGGTAGATGTTCTAATCACAAACTTGCCAACTGTGGGTGGGTCTCTGCCTGCCTGAGAAGGAAACAATGCTTTTTAGAGTACGCACACTCCTTACAATTCATATACTCCACTTTGGCAAAGATGCTGATGTTACCCACCTAGAAATACACCTCTGGGACTACTGCAACACAGTAAACTCTGTAGCGCATCCGGTAACTGCATAATGCTGTAGTGTGATAAACTAGTTTGGTAGATGTTCTAATCCCAGACTTGTCAACTATGTGTGTGTGTCTGTCTGCCTGAGAAGGGAAGAATGCATTTTACAGTATGCACACTCCTTACAATTCATATACTCAACTTTGGCAAGGATGCTGATGTCACCCACCTAGAAATACACCTCTGGGACTGCTGTAACCCAGTAATCTCTGTAGAGCGCGGATAACTGCGTACTGCTAGAGTGTTATTTAGAACTGTGGTAGGGTTCCATCCACAACCATGGCAGCTATGTATGTTTTGTGTGTGTTTCAATTTCTGTGTAGGGAGCAATGCATTAGAGCCTATTCACTCGCAGGACAATACCCTACCTTGGTAATCCTGCTGATGTCATTCCTTGTCAAATACACCTCTGGGGAACAAGTTTCCTAGTAATCCTTGTGGTGCATCCTATAACATCTCCATGCAGTAGTGTGATATAGACCTTGGTCATGGGTTCTATACCTGCACATGTCAGTTGTGTGTGTCTCACTGTCTGTTTTGTGAGCAATGCATTTCGGGCTACTCACTTGCAGGAAATTTGAAATGCCCTACTTTAGTAAACCTACTGACGTCATTCCTTGTGAAATACATCTTTGGGGATGGGGTAGCCCAGTAATCTCTGCAGTGCATGCTATGACTGCATAATGCTATAGTGTGATAAACTAGTTAGGTCGGAGTTCTGTTCCAAGATATGCCAGATGTGTGTTTAGCAGTCAGAGCCTGTGTGGAGGTGGCTGCGAGTGTCTAACCACTAGACATGTTGAGGAGAGGGTTTTGTAGTTTTCCTATATGGTGGACATATTATATGTCATAATGTCCACCTCACGAGGATTATAGATTTCAATCAGCCAAGAGACTGAGTTGGCAAGCCATACCCCTACATCTGGCAAAAGGCCTGGTGAACAAAGTAACCAACCCTACTATCACCCAGAATACAGTCTGAACCCATGTGTCATACACAAATACACTTGTCTAGAAAATCCCGCTATGTTGCTAGTACCCTGCACATTGTTGACAGATAGTAGGCATTATGTGATTGCAGTGGGCTGCAAAGGGCATGGCACTCTGTCCACCAGTACAATAGGCACATAATTGCAGAAAATGCACCTTCACTATGTTCCCACTGGACACCTGCAACATAGGTGGTGCCATCAAATGTGATCCACAAAGGACATACAATGCCTTACACACATGCCCTGTATGGACAGATGCCACTGACACCAGGGAATACCTGTATCATGCTATCAATGCAGGTGTAGGGTAAACCTGCTGTCTATTAGCAGGTCCTGCCACACCAGGCCAGGATTGGCACATCTGATGATAACAGTCTGTGTACATAACATGTGCCAGGCAAACCAGGTACACTTAAACATGTCACTGTACATTAATGTGTTATGTGCACATCCCAGTCAATGTCCATGTCAAGGACTATCAAACACAAACATGGCATGCATTGCAAAGCAATGGCCACACACAATAGTAACCAGGATGACAGGATGGTTAATACAATACCCATCTGTGTGGGACATTGCAGACACTACACCCCTGAACCACACTGCAGACCATTGTCAGGTGGTCTGATGCCAATGATTACCCCTCACCCAGCCTTGTACAGCCATCTTGCACAGCCAACCACTACACACCCATGAAGCAGTGCGCACATGCATGTCAGTACTGGCACCTTGTGTCTGCATGTGGGGTATGATGTTCCCAACCACAGTCACACCCAGTATAACTCATATTGGCATACTGACTGATGTCAGACATGTTCACATGCCCTAGCCCGTAGAACCTCAGGATAACCCCTGTGGTGCCTGTAATACCTGTGCATTACTGTAGTGTGGCAAACTAAGTAGTTAGGAAGTGTATTTGTGAGCCTGCCAAAGTGTGCCAATGTGTCTAAGTCCCTTAGAGAGTGTGGTTGTGTTGACAATGACATCTGTTCATGTGGACAGCCATGTGTGCTACACCTAATGTATGTCTACTATATCTCGGTTGCAGATGTTGCTCACCAGCACACATATATATTCCTACAGCACACCATGTCAGCTATGTGGCACATGGAGTAACTGCATACACTTGTAATAGTAATGGCTAGTCAGTCAGGGGTTTGAACTCCTGTACTAGTAGGTGTGTGACAGAAGATGCTTAAGTTTTAGTCTCCCAGCCCTTCTCTGATGTACTTTGCCTCTGTCTGTCCCTCCCACACATTCTCTGGTGGGTGTGGAGATGTACACCCGCTCAACAGCAGCTTGTGTTTTATAAGTGATGGTTATGATCAGGTGATAGCCTCTGCACCTATTGCAGTCCTCCTCTAGTTGATTGCAGTGGAACAGCTGTGGTGACATTCCCATAGCCAATTGCATGGAAACACAGTACAATATCTAGGAACATCATGTTAGTGTTTGCCCATGACAGTCGCTGTGAGTGGAACCAGGATCTGGTGTTTGGTAAACAGCATCACAGATGAAATCTGGATATTCCTCAAACAACATACACAGTGGAAAATAGCCTAAATATGGGAGGGTGATGTGCCAGACATGACTACAGTATGTAAGTGTAGCTATGTTTCATTCAGACTACTGCCAATTTAACAGGTTGTGTGTGGTAATGGCTAGTCTGCATGTTTTAATAACTGACAAGAAAACCCCCATCTGTAGGGTCATCTGAGGACTGGTCAGTGTGTGGAACCATTTGTTTCTTGTGTTACTCACAGAACACACATCTGTGAACTGTGGAAGCATAGTGTGAGGATTGCAGTCAGTACACAGTGACAGTGATGAGAGTTACTGCCATTGCATCCCTGATTGGACATATGTCACATGGAACAGTGGTATGACAGTCACTTTTTGAGGTTAACACAGAGACATGTCAATAATGGGCCACTGTTCATAGCTGCAGTCACAAGTCATCTATGCATTGGACAGATGTCATGTAGTATATATGCATGTGTTGTGCTCCCTCTGCAAATATATGACATCTGTTGTCTTGGGTTGATGGCAACATCTATGCATGCTATTATAAGTAATCGTGAATGCTGTTGACTATTACTACTCCTTATCTGTGTTAAAAATGCAACACCATAGGCTTTATGGGATTGGAGGTCCCGGCAGAACTACCTGTCCACTTCAGCAGGCCATGGCACTGGGCACCAGCGCGTCTGGAGCCCAGCCTTGGACCTCCACCTCTGTTGGTTCTGCACCACCTTCTGATGGAATCGCCACTGAGGACGGGGCTTGCCCCCCCGGGAGCAGGTCCAGACAGGAACCTGTCAGCCATCATACAGTCCAGGCTGTGGTGTGTAGGGGGCTCAATAAGGGGTTTCAAGGCTAGCTACGCCAGCTCGAGGGCAGAGTGGCACATTTAGAGGATGAGCCTACCCCTTCTAGACAGCCCCCAGCACAGCCAGCTTTGTGGCTGTGAAGGTGCAGTGGTCGCTGCCCATGGGTGGGGACCTCCATCCAACTGTTTCCATTTGGGGGCTCATGGGCTTGTGACTGCCAAACTCCCCTCCCCGTCCAAGGTGAATCCCCCGCACATGTGTCATATACCACCCCATATGCTGTCTTTTCTGTCATCCTACCCAACCTAACTTCCATGAGCATACCTACTCTACTTCCCCAACATCCCACTTTCACCTTACGAAAATGGAAATAAAGGGCCAATCTGTTCCCAGAACAACTTTTGCCCCATACCTAGCTCTCCATTTCACACGTGTCCACTGGACACATATAACCTTTTTAATTTGCATCACAACATACTACTGTTGTCCTCACCCCTCTCTCAGGCACACGATCCTGGTATGCACATGACTCATAAAGGTTCCAGGTACACGTGATGCAGACGACTCCATTGTACACACAACACTATCGGTCCCTCTATGGTTACCCCATTTAACTTTTTAATGATGATGTTGCACACAGTACCTTGAAGGAGTACTGTTCTCACATAATGATTGCAGAGGAACTGTTTTGTTAATGTAAATAAACTGCTCAAAGTAATGTATTTGGGCAATGTACAAATGTTTGAGTGTATTAATGACACATGACTGTGCTGGATGATATGTTTGTGATAACATCCAACATCTGTATATCTGCCATGGTTTAATGGTAAATCGCATTGGCTGTGGTGTGCAGGGTCCAAGTTTTGAGCCTTGCACATGCTGTTTATTTTGTTGCTGGGCAGAACAAGGGCTGTTGAATATGGAGTGATTAAGGCACTTTTAAGTAATTGTGAGCGGGTGTGCATGGGTTTGCGCAACGGTAAGCAGTGGTTACTTTTCGTTACAGTTCCTTACACTCAGTTACTTTCTTGATTGCTTAACCTGTGTAGGCAGTGCTTACCCCTGCGCAAACAGGCAGAAACCTGTTCACTGCTGCTTAAAAGTGCTTACCCCCACTTAATCCCACCCTAATTTCTTTAAAAGAAAAGAAAAAAGGGGTGATAGGAAAGTGGTGAAAAAGGGGCACAAAGAGGGAAAGACAGTAGGCAAGGTAGCTAGCGATGTACAGGAAGGGTGTAGAGAAGGTCCATAGCTGTCCATTTCATCTACAGCAATGGCTGTGCATATGCAATAAATTTGGCAGAACATTTGGACACTCACAACCGTGAGAGAGAGGTGAGGATAACAATAGTATGTTGTGATGCCAATTAGAAAATTTTACATGGGTCCAGAGGACACATGTGCGAAATGGATAGCTATGTATGGGACATGTTTTTTTTTGCGGGAACAGATTGCCTTTTTTTCTTTTATGTTTAGGTGAGAGTGGGATGTTGGGGAAGGAGAGTAGGTATGATCAGGGAGGATAGGTTGGGTAGGATGACAGACAAGACAAACAAGACATGTACAGGGGTGGTATATGACACATGTGGGGGGGAACACCTTGGACGGGGAGGGGTGTTTGGAAGTCACAAGCCCATGAGCCCTCAAATGGTAAAAGTGGGACTGAGGTCCCCACCCATGGGTAGTCACCACTGCACCTTCACAGCCCAGAAGATGGCTGTGCTGGGGGCTGTCTAGGAGGGGCAGGCTCACCCTCTAGTTGTGCCACTCAGCTCTCAAGCTGGCATAGGCAGTCTTGAATCTCCCTGTCGAGCTCCCTACCACCATGGCCTGGACTGTACCATGGGTGACAGGTTCCTGTCCACTCCCACTCCCAGGGGGGGGCCAAGCCCCACCCCTTGCGGTGGTTCTACCTGAAGGTGGTACAGGGCCAACGGAAGAGGAGTTCACAGGCTGGGCCCCAGATGTGCTGATGCCCGGTGCCATGGCCAGCTGAGGTGGAACAGGTGGGTCCGCTGGGACCGGCCTTCCCATACGAGCTATGTTGTAGCATGTTTAAGGCAGATATGGGTTAGTAATATTCAACAGCATTCATGATTAGTTATAACAGCTTGCATAGATATTCCCATTACCCAGGGCACCAGATATAAAATAGTTGCAGAGCAGGCAGAACACATGCATATATGGGTAAACAGTGGCCATTACAACAACATGCAGGTTTCATTCATGGCAACAGGACACCAATATGGGAGTATTTTAACATGGCACATGCATAGAAACAGATGTGAATGTTTATAAACCAATAGGGCATATGTCCCAACAAAGGTTAGGAGTGTAGACATACCAATTGAGTTGTGTAAATCGGTTATTTTTGCACATATGGTAGGGGTGAGAGAGAGAGAGAGAGAGAGAGTTCAATTAACAACTAATAAATCCTTGTAGTTTCCACAACATTCATAGTCACTGCAGTGGTCTGTCCCTTACATGTATTATTACACTACCCAATGGCATTATATTGTACAATGGTATGTTTGAAGATTAGTGTGTGCAGGACCTGTGTCTTACGTACAGGCTTGACAAGATGCAGGTGTTAATGCAACATGTTTTGAGACTGCTGTCATACACTTTGGGTGAGATGCTGGGATGACAGGTATGTTTGCATGTACATTCTCTGACTATTTACAGGTCTGACTATTAGATATATGTAATTAACAGCTGCCTACATTTCTTGGATCATCACACTAATTTGTCAGGGGAACAGGGCAAAAGGCAGGTGATGTGGGCCATTTATCAGGAAATATTGGGCAGATTGGAACAGTTTACGAGTATGAATATGCATACCACTTTCTATTTGAGCATTCTAGCAAACTCTGTACAGTTGTTAAGCTTATATATATATATATATATATATATATATATATATATATATATATATATATATATATATATATATATATATATATATATATATATATATATATATATATATATATATATATATATATATGCATACAGCTTTCTCTCTGAACATTCTAACAAACTGTGTGCAGTTGTGTGGAATGATTATGCATACAACTTACTGGCACTCCTGGGATCCAAAGCCCTGCTGTGTGTGCCAAAAGCATTACAGTTAAGGTCACTGTACACTATGCTCTCAGGCAATTGTTGTGAGGCTTTGCAATGTATTTAGTCTAATATGACTGACCTGCTTGCACTTCCAACATTGTTATACAGCACTTCATACACATTTTATCTGCATACCACGGTGTGGGTAACACTGCTTACTACAACAGTACTATTCAATAACTGCAACAGTACAACAACATATGACTGCAGAGTAAACAGAAGCAATGCAGGGGTTACACCTTTCTTGGCAGCATATTACACAATTCTGTATACTGGTACAACACTTTCTGAGGCTCTTACATTTATTTGTTATGACAGTACATGCAGGCTATTTACTAACTGCCTCACCACGCATCCTTTGCAGCCTAGCATCATAGGTTTGCTGATTCGCAGCACACTCATCTGCAGCTGTCAGAGAAGTACAGTGATATTTAGCCATACCTATCCATAGTATACACAAGCTAGGTAATTATTAACTACGTAGAGGAAGGAGTACTTACTCAGTTCTGGGGCATTCTGCATCTGCCTTGCTTCCTGGATCCACTGTTCCAGGACATCCCCCTCTGCCGCTTCAGGTCTGCATGGTGATGCCTGAGCTGCTCACCAGTCTGGGGGATACCCGTGGCACTAGTGAGGTCACGGGCGAGACTGTCCCAGGCCTCCATTTTGTACTGCAAGCCCTGGTACTGGCCCTGCAGTAGTGTCATGTCATGGTGCTTTACCAGGAGCCATACCATGAATTTGGACTCCTGGATGCCCCAGCACTGTGCTATAAAGCGAATGCCTTCTCCCACTCCAGCCATTCTGCCTGCAGGGGCATGCTACAACTGGTTATTTGCCGTATTCCTGCCCCTTCAGTTTAAGTAGGGCCGGATTCCCGCACTTTTCCGTAATTGGCCGGTTTCAAAAAGGCTAAGCTATGTCTTATTCATTACAGGTTATATATGTGTCTGGTATCTGTGATTCATATATACATACATTGTATGGGGTCCTGGAGGCTTCATAACTTTATTACAGTGACACCTCAACTCTATGTTTACTGCAGTACTACAATTCACATATTTATGGTCTGTGGCAGGTTATAAAACATTACACTGTATATAGATTCAGTTCACATGTTTGATTTGATTTCCCTGTGGTGAGGATTAGGTTGCTGATACCTCTTTCATATGTATTGCTATCATGGCGTAGTGGTTAACTACTGTGACTGTGATGTATAGGGTCCTGAGTTCTAGCCTTGAAGAGGCTGTTTATTTAGTTGCTGGCCAGAACACGAGCTGTTGGGTACAGAGTGATTAAGGCACTTTAAAGCAGTTGTGAGCGGGTGTGCGCGGGTTTGCATGGAGCTAAGCAATGCTAACCTCCGGTTACAGTTTCTTACACTCAGTTAACCTCTACATTGCTTCACCAGTGTGGTACTCGCATACCGTCGGCCAAACAGGCTTACACCCGCTTGCTCCCGCACTTGCAAATGCACTGTATTTGGTGTTTGCATCAGACACTCACACCCCTTGGTGGGGGTGAGGACTACAATGATATCTTATGATACCTATTACATTGGCTTACATGCCTACAGTGGGGTGTTGTGACCTTGTGTTCATAGGTGTTGTGTAGTGGGTCATGCAATAAACTGGACTGTGCTGCAATGGGACCCATATCGGGAATGGCTGCCCATTAGGCATAAGCATGCCGGTCAACTGTACAGAATCCGTGGCCTGTCCAGAGTTTGCTTCATACTATTGGTGTGTTCTTCTTACAATCTGCACCTGTCTGGCAAATACCTGGGAACTGACACCATTAAATACAGACAAGTAATTGGGTTTAGTACCCCACATCCTTCAGCCGAGTCATGCTAATGCATAACCTATTATTCTATCAGCTTTCTAAGGCTGTAAGTGGAATATGTGCTTTCTGTCCCTATTTGTTCTCCCAACGGTTTATGTTCTGTCCAGTGGTTTTACTCTTAGGGGTTGAGAGGTATGGGCGTAAGCTCTGCCCATTTTGGAATATTACTTACATCCCCGGGATGGTCCTAATACAACTGCGCCAGCCAACACCTGCACACCTAGGCCCATAATTGCATACCCATAGTTCCCCCACCTGCTTCTCCTCTACAGCACTCATCCTTACTGTGGGTGCAGGTGGGGTCTAACCACAACACTAAACACTGCCCACTCTCCACATGTCAGGACCCATGTCATACGTTGTGCCGACCCATGGGTCATCAGGCTTGCATAACCTACTGGTCTGTGTATGTATACAGCCTGGTTGGATGAATCATAACAGAGACTGACTCCGATGATCATTAATTTTTGGGGTGTCCCACAAGGGGCATTGATGTCTTTGTTTCAAGATTAGACCCAGCAGGTCTCTTCCACTGGTAGTATCCTGCCTGTGGTCTGGGAAACAGTGGTGTGTTTACTTGTATTGTGTGTTTGTATGTTTCACCTGTCTAGGTGGGGGTGGTTGATGCTACGTGTTACACGTTTGTTGATTGGACCCCTCACCCCCATTTGCACAGCCTGTGTACATATGTAATTCGTAACTGCTGTATCATATCCTAGCTATTTACATGTGTATATTTACACACACACACACACACACACACACACACACACACACACACACACACATATATATATATATATATATATATATATATATATATATATATATATATATCTATCTACATCACTATATACAGATATATCTGTATATGTATGCATACATGTATATATTTATATATTGCTGTCTATGTATTTCTAACAACATATGGGTGCATGGGTGTCTGCATATGTACATATCTATATGTGGGTATGTATATGTATTCCATCTCTGTATCTATAAATTTGTACTACGGAGAGGGAGAGGTATATCTCCATGTAGCTATGGGTAGATAAACAAACACATTCCTCTACACATTTACATCTACATCTGGTTATTCCGTTCTTTGCCATGTAGATTAGACTTTGCTGCAGTGGGACTCGTAGCGGGTGTGGCTGCACGTTGGGCGCTGCCTCTGCCCAATGAACACTTTTGCTCACATCCCTGGGGTTGTCCGTAAAGACCCACATCAGCCAACATCTGCACACCTAGACCCATAACTAGCTACCCATAGTTCCCCCACCCGCACCTCCTCTACATCACTCATCCTTCATCTAGGTGCAGGTCGGGTCTGAACACAACACTACACGCTGCCAACTCTCGACTTCACGGGACCCATGTCATATACAGTCTTGACCCATGGGTCATCAGGCTTTCCCACCCTTGTATTCTGGGTATGTACCCACCCCAGCCAGAATGGTCATCGTATCAGCTTCCTTTGGTTATATGTCAATTTTTGGGGCATCCCACAAGGGATGCTCCTGACTGTGTTCTAAGATTAGATTTCACGGCTGCACTCTGCCCCCCCCCCAGTTCTATCCTGCCTGTGGTCTGGGGAGCAGTGGACTATTTACATTGTTTGTGGGTTTGTGTGTATGTTTCCTCTGCCTGGCTGGGGGGGGGGGGGGTTCCTGCTATGTGTTACATGTTTCTTGCTTGGGCCCCTCACTTCCATTGGCATAGCCTGTGAACATATGTCATTCTTGTGTGCTGTTTCCTGTCATAGTTGTATATCTATGTATATCTACGCACACACACCCACACACACACATAAATATATATATATATATATATATATATATATATATATATATATATATATATATATATATATATATATATGGGTCTACCTGACATGATCGACAAGCCATTTGTTCGACTTTTATTTGGTCGACAACTCATTGGGTCCACAGGTACCCTGTCAACCCTGACAACCCTGGAGTTGATATATATAGTTAGGGGTGTGGGCACAGCCCCCATTAGGGGGTGGGCGAAGCCCCACACATAAAACTGCTTGTCGACCAAATTAATTGTCAACCAAATAAAAGTCGATCAAATGGCTTGTTGATCATGTCAGGTAGACCCATATATATATATATATATATATATATATATATATATATATATATATATATAGATATATATATATATATATATATATATATATATATATATATATATATATATTTATATGTGTGTGTGTGTGTGTGTGTGTGTGTGTGTGTCTGTAACCTCTGGTTACAGTTTCTTACACTCAGTTAGCTTCTACTTTGCTTAATCTGTGTAGGCAATGCATACCCCCACGCAAATGCACTTAAACATGCTTACTGGTGCTTATATATGCTTACTACTGCTTATTTATGCTTAAACCACTACACAATTGCTGTGCTGCTTTATTTGCATATATACCCATATACCCATAGATCCTAGGTTCCCCAAACACCCACCCCAACACTTCACTGACACAGCAGTCATCCATTCTCCAGCTGGATACACGGTGTATCCACACCACTACACATTGGCCACTCCATACTCCTGTAGACCCATCCCATGGGTTGACTCACTCTATGTATCCTCAGACATCCCAAACTTTTAGTCCGCAAACAGTGGTGAAATGAGTGACTAATAGGACACTATTCACAATTTTTGGGTTGTCCCACCTGGGACACTCATATCTTTATTTCAAGATTAGACTCTATACTTCATTACAACATTACTCCCATTAACAAGACACTACAATAAATTAATAACTATTACTATGTGGTAATGCACATGTTACACATAAGAGCTAGTAATGTACGAGTTAGGAGACATTATATTACAAATAGGACCGATTTAGTGATTGGCGTTGCCGTAGCAGGCAGATCACAGGAATGATTCCACTATTTCATAGTGAGAAAGTCCTCACAATTTATTTTTTGATAACAGCACTGACTTCGGACAAAGTATACACTTCTGCATTTTTGCAGATTCATCCCTTCCCTCTTATGCAGAACTTATTATTCTATCTACTGTCGAGGTATGTAGGGGCACTTCCATGTTATTTATGTCTGCAACAGGAATGCATGTGTTACAGGGAATGTACTTCTACATATACATGTATGCATGTGTGTATGCATATATACTTATAACAAACTCGCTGACCTCCATGAGGTGGTGCAATTAGAACTAGGCCATCCAACCCTGACATGCCTGGATCTATAATTTCATACCCATGGTTCCTCCACCCTACCCGAATTCGATATACATGCAAACCATCCATTCTCCGGTTGCTATCACAGCCATGACACACCTCCACACATTGCCCTCTCCCCAGCGTTAGGGCCCCTACACGTATATTGTCCCAGCCCATGTATCATCAGGCTCTCCCACCATTTGGTCCTTGAACATACCTGCCCTTGTTTGTGTAATGGTCGGAAGTCCACACTGCCTAGCAATTTTTGGGTAGTCCCGCCAGGGACTACCCTGTGATTGTTTGTAAAGTAAACTTAGCAGATCGATAATGTTGCTCCCACTGGTAGTGTCCTACCTGTGGTGTGAGTAGCAGTGATTTGCTCACCCCTGCCCAGCTTGATATGACATAAGCTGACAGCAATAAATGATACTGGAGTTGCTGTTGAGTCACTTCTCATTCTTTTTGTATTCTTTATTGTCATGACGTTTATTCTTCATATATATATTATATTTTTATATATATATATATATATATATATATATATATATATATATATATATATATATATATATATATATATATTATATATCTGTACATACACATGCACATACATCTACATAATTATATACATTTCCTATGCTGTTGCATGACTGTGCTGGACGATATGTTTGTGATAACATCAGATTTATGTATATATGCCATGGCTTAGTGGTAAATCACATTAGCTGTGGTGTGCAAGGTCCTGTGTTTGACTTTGCAGAGGCCATTAATTTTGTTGCTGCCAGAACAAGGGCCATTGGATACAGAGTGATTAAAGCACTTTTAAGCAGTTGTGAGAGGGTGTGTGCATGTTTGTGTGATGGTAGGCTGTGCTATCTTCCAATTACAGTTTGTTAAATTCAGTTAGCTTCTACTATGCTTAATGTGTGTGGACACTGCTTACACCCGTGCAAACACACTTAGACTTGCTTACTGCTACTTATATATGTTTACTACCGCTTATTTGTGCTTACACCTGCTTACAGGTGCCTTATTCATTATGACACTACCACTTTGATTGAATGACATTAGTTAAACATTTCATGCAGTATTCCAGTTCACATTTACATGTTATTATGTAGGTTATACAGCAAAAGGATGTATAAATATGTTCATATACACATTCCAAATGGAATGTGCTATAGTGGGACTTGAACCATGCATGCCTGCACGTTAGGCGGATGCGCTAACCACTACACTATTAACATTAACACTAATCCTGCATGTTATTTTCTATTTGGATGATTTTGATGTGTCAGCTACGCTAAGCAGAGGCCAATGGCATGCAAACACGCTGTGCACTTTCAGTAATAAAGCAATACAGATGTAAAATAGGGACACGAGGAATCTAATTGTGATAGTTCTAGGGACGGGGCTCAACATTCCACTATGTGCTTGTGTGTTTACTACTTTGATCTTATTTCAGTGTTCATGGACATTCTTGTATGCTTAGCATACATTTCAGTATCCATGGACACTAAAATAATTGCTTACGATTAGAGGCGGGCTCTACTAGTAAGCATTGTAGGTTGTGCAACTGTGGGTGCATGTTTAAGCCTCTGTAGAGCACTTAAACACGCCCCCTAAACTCGCACACATTTCCTGTGCATGTCAAGGGTGCGGCAGCATGCCGTCATAAATATTCATATGGTGCTGCTGCACCATCTGTGAGGAGGATGCTCGGCACAAGGCTAAAATGTCCTTACTCCGAGCTTCATGAATCCCGAGGAGTATCTCTCATTCCAGATATTTTTGGTGTATTAGTGTATAGCTTGCTTATTCTGGAGTAATGTTTTGCTGGAGGAGTTTAGGTTCATAGGTTCATAGGTAAGTACTAGGCTATTGGCCCTAGGGCCTATATAAGCCTAGCCAAAAAGGTACCCTGGCTTTCACCACCCAAGAAAATTATTTTCCTGTGCCCCTGTCAAGCAGAGCCGCAGAAGTGTTCCCCGGGGTGAATTTCCTATTTCCCATCCAATCATCAAGATTTTTCTTGAAGAGTGCTAATGAGGAGCTCTGTTTGACATAGATAGGTAGTCTGTTCCAGAGCATGGGAAGTCTCTGGGACAGAAATCTATCCCTCCAGCATGTTCTGTTTATTGTGGTGACAAGGTTTAGGTCCCTAGAGCATGTAGCTCGGAGGGACTGGGATTTCTTTAAGTGCAGCATGTCTAGCAGCTCTGGGTTTGACATAGCTTTGTATGTTAGGCAGAGATTGCATCTGAGTAGGCGAAATGAGACGGAGTAAAGCTGGAGTTTTTTGAGACGGTCTATGTAGGGCATCTGTTTGAGGCCAGTAATCCTCTTTGTGAGGTATTTCTGCGGCCCTTTCAGTTGTTGTAGATGTCTTGTGAGGTACTTACCAAAAGGGACGTTGTGCTCTATAATGGGTCTAATGAGTGATGAGTACAGGGGAACAATGACCTCTTTTTTTCTGGATGAGAAACCTTTTGTGATAAGGTGTGCCACATAGAAGGATTTCCTGACAGATCACTGCGGCGATGTGATTATCAAAGAAGAGACTACTGTCCAACTGTGTCCCAACATCTCTCATCACACTTTCAGTGTTAAGTAGACTACCACCTATGTGGCAGTTCATGGGTACAGAGTTTTTACCAAAGGGGATGACAATGCACTTTTTGGCATTGAGCTTGAGGCCATGGCTTTGACACCAGGCATCTGTCTCAGTGAGGCCCTTTTGTAGAATATTTACATCGTTAGGAGTTTTGATTATGGCTCCTAGTTTGCATTCATCTGCGAACTTAGTTAGCCAAAGAACTTCTGTGTTAGCCTGTACTTCAGAGAAGTAGATACCAAAAAGGAGGGGACCCAGGACTGAACCCTGTGGTACTCCACTTGTCACTAGTCTGAAGTCGGATTTGGAGTCTGCTACTTTCACAGTGTGGGTTCTGTCAGTAAGCCAGTTGGCAACCCATCTTGTGACATAGGGATTTATACCTAGTTTAGTGAGTTTATCTATAATTCCAGAGTGGGGGATGGTGTTGAAAGCCTTGGTGAGATCTAGTTAGGCTGTGTGAACCACCTTTCCCTCATCTATGGCTTTGGTGACTGCTTCAAAGAAGTCTATAAGGTTTAGGAGACATGATCTGCCTTTTACAAACCCAAACTATGTGGGGTCCAGAGTTTGGAGATTACCAATGTCTTTGTTTATGAGTTCTATGATGATACATTCCATGGCCTTGCAGACCACGCTCGTTATGCTAATGGGGTGGTAGTTCCTGGGGTCTGTCATGACTCCCCCTTTGTGGAGTGGGATAACCATCACAGTGCGCCATTCAATGGGCACAAAGCCTGAGGTGAGGCTATGACTGAACATGGTACTTAGGTGGGGTGCCAGTTCATTCAGCAGTTCATGTAGAATGCAGCCTGAGATGTTGTCAGGTCCCATGGATGATGTCTTCTTGGCTTTGGAGAGTGAGGTTTTTCCCTCTGCAGCCATGATTACAGGAACTTTGCATTCTTCCGGTATAGAGATGGGCCCTTTAGGGGGTGAGAGGGGGATAAAGTTAGCACTGAACCTATCTGCCAAGATGTTGGCAATATCAGTTGCTTCTGTACATTTAGTGCCATTGTGCTGTAAGTCAGAGCAGATTTGAGTGCTGCCATTGAGATTCTTGACATAGCTATAGAATGCTTTGTGGTTGTCTTTAGAATCAGTGGTGATTTATTTTTCATAACTAGCTTTGGAGGATTTTATGAGGGATCTCAGCTTCTTACTGAGGCTGACAAGGGAGTTCCTCCAATCATGGGATTTTACTCTTTTTTGCAACAGTTTCTTTCTTCTGTTATAGAGTTTGTTTATGGCAGAAGACCACCAGATTGGCTTCCTTTTTTTGGAGGATAGCATCTTGGTTCTGTTAGGGATAGCACGATCCATACACTCATGTAAGTGCTTATAAAGTGCAATTGTGTAGGATTCAGCAGTTGTACCTATATTGTCCATCTGCATGGATGTGGATGTCTAGGGTGATTAGCTTGTGGTCGTATCTGACCAACGAGGAATTGAACTCTGGTGTGGGACACCGGTCGTCCATGTTGGTAATGACCAGGTCTAGAATACTGCTGCCCCTGGTGGGTGTATGGATAAGTTGATCCAAGGTGTTGGAATTTATGAATTCCAGAAAACGTTGAGCAAAAGAGTTGGTACATGAGTAGTTTTCCCAGTTAATGGTAGGGTAGTTGAAATCACCCAATATTAAGGTGTTGGGTTGTATCCTAATATTTTCCAGTGTATCAAGAAAAGAGGAGTGGGAATCTTGGGGCATGGTGGGGGGGTCTGTAGCAAGCTACAATTTGGATTGAGGTCTTGCCAATAGTTAGTTGTACTTGGATAATTTTGGATGCATTATGCTGAGCAACTAGCTTGGAGGTGTGGACATCCTTAATGAATATGGATACGCCTCCACCTTTAGTGTTTCGGTCTGGGTTAGGTGGCCGAAAGATGTGGTATGAATTATAGCCTGGTAATGCAGGGGTGCTCTCTGGAGCTTTGAATCAGGTCTCTGAACTGCACAGATGTTGATGTTCTCCGTTTTAAGAAGTGCCTCGAGTGAGTGCATTTTGAGGTTTAGACTTCTAGCATTGAGTAGCATTACCCTCAGATTTTGCTTGCTTGTACCAGTTACTGTGGTAAATTTGTCATTTGAACCTTGCCTAAAAAAGGCACTATAGGGGTGGCAAGAGCCTTTGCCAGTATCCGGAATCCCAAGGGCGACAGGTTCAGGCCATCTCTGGCAAAGCATTGTGGTCTTTCGATCATGTCATTCCACACAGACATATGCTGGATTCTCTTTAAATGACACCAGAAGCTTAGTCAATTGTTGAAGTCAATCATTTTGTCCTTGTACTGTGGTATCATTCTGGGTGATGGCAGGATGCTACTCAGGACTAGGGTCATACCTGCCTGGGCTACAAGATCGGAGAGCTCCTCCATGTCTCTTTTCATGTAGTCCAGGGAGGTACATCTCAGGTCATTCACACCAACATGGATAATGAGAGAGTCATATTGGTACTTGTTGTGGAGTGACCTGAGTGTGTGCATTATGTGATGGATCCTGGCACCTGACAGGCAGCTGACAGTAACTTTCTCCTTGTTTAGCCTGGTGAGTGGAACATCAGTGTGCCTGACTATAGAGTCACCTATGACTAGAGTGTTGGGTACATTATGCCTTATGGGCTGTAGTTGAGTGGCACACTGAGTTTGTGAGCTATGTGTCATTTAGGTTGTGTTGGGGGGTGGAGGTTGCTTGTATTTCTGCTTTGGAGGTCTCGGTTGTTTGGGCAGATCTTTACTGAGAGCCTCCATGAATGTAGGCATGTGTTTTGTGCTTCTATGTGTGTGTTTTGATGGTGTAGGTTTTGAGGGACTATGTAATGAATGTGGTGAAGTGCAAGTGTTTACCTTCTCCTCTTGACTGTCTAGTCCAGTCTTCAGTGAAGAGAGCTTTGCTTCCAGTTTGGCTATATAAGTGCATCTGTCACAGGTTGTAGTGTTGGGTGGTAGGAGGAGATTTTTGTCTGTGTACATGAGGCAATTGCGGCGTTGCCCCAAGATGCCCAGTTTCATCAGGTAGACAGGAAAAAACACTGGGAGCTGACCTTTAGAGGTGCCTGGATAAGTGCTTATTTATTAAGTACTAAAAACTGTTTTCCTCTATACAAGTCAGGAAAGTTGAGTGCTGTAGTAATTTGTAGCTTATTTAGTGCTTACTATGAGGTCTGAACAAGTGCTGAGCTCAAAGAAACAGATTTGAGTGCTAAAACTAAAAAGCTGGGTAGTTGTAAGGGAAAATTTGAAGAGCATACTTTATGGTGCCGGCAATAGTTTAACCCTAGTTAAGCGGGGGGGGGGGGGTTCAGGAGCTTACAAACAGTCCTGGATACAGCATATCTGTATCTGGACTAGACTTGTTACAGGTAAGGGGGGAAACAAGCTTAGATTTTCTTTTTCAGTAAAGTAGAAATGGAGAAAGCTGGAACAGAAGTTAATTCAAGGTTAAGAATCTGAGTGGGTTGGCTTTCACAAATATCTCTCTATTAGATTGAATGAACTAATGACACTAGACTGAGAGGAGTGTCTCAGATCAAATATACAGTATGGGCGGGCAACTGCAAAGCCATCAAGTATAAGAACACCACAACAATAGGGAGGGAGGTGGGAAACTAAAACTATTATAGCTACTAGTTGTAGCCACTAAATTAAAGTTTTAAACAAATCAAGCAGCAAGCAGAATCTATAGAATGCTTTTAACTGCAAACAGACTAGATTAGAACACAGAAACCTCAAAAAAATCTAAAATGCACAGAAAAGCACTGATAGAGCACTCACAAACCGAAAATACAACTCTGAGTTTGAAAAAGCAGTTTACAGTTAAGTAATTCAGTAAGCATGCAATTAGAGTTATGAAACAGTATCTAGCAATGAAAAATACAGTAAAAACAGTATAAAACAGTACATAAATGCAGTGAAACAGTTAAAAAGCTTTATAACATTGCAAAATGTAGTAGATTACCTGTATAGCACAATTATAAGTGTTATAGAAGTGCAATTCAATGAAATAAGTGCAATAAATAAGTTATCCTGCTCTTGGAATCTTAAGGAATTTCTGCTTAGTTTCAGTAATGAATTACCATCCACAGCCTGATAAATAAAAGCACAACATTTTCCAGACACAGGGTTTATATATCAGTAAGGATGGAAGAGTTAGAAGATCAAATTACTACTCAGTCCTATTAGCCCCTGCTATTACCCAATCACCCGTACTACAGAAGGTCAGGAAACCCTGTTACTCTCAATAATAATGAAGGCAGACTATCTGCAGAAAATTGTTGCCAGAAACACAGGAAACTCAACAAACAAAACTACCAAGCCTGGACAACAGCAGGCCTCTATCAAGATTATGCCATGTGAGTAGAACACAGAGAATGACTGTTTGGTTCCCTTATTACTGAAATACAGCATGTCTGAACCAAACATATCCATACAGTAGGCTGTTCCATCCCACAATGTTAACACATTAAAACCTTTTAAATAATCTTGCCTTCTTAGCCAAGTATTTAAAAAAATGCATTTCAATGCTCAGTCTGAAAATGCCAGATATATCATTAGATTATTTTCAAGACACACCATATGAAGTTTACAAATATCTCTTTCCATATATTATAAAGGGACTTCAGGTAAATTATTTGATCCAGCCATCACTGCACATCCAGTATACATTTTCTTGTTCAATATAAGCTTCTCATACATTATAACTAATTCAAGTAATCTGACCTCATTTAATGTGCTCACTCTAATTTTCTCTTTATTTAATGATGTTATTGATTTCACTTGATGTTTTAAGTGGGAATCATCTATAATCATTATCTTCTTTTGTGTAGGATCTTGATATATAATCTCATCGGATCCTTTTCCCACAGGATTGCCTAATTCAATTAGGTCATTACCTGAATTACTGATTATTCCTGAAGCCTTTCTTTTTATTTTTTGCCATTATCTGTATGATCTAGAAGAAGTTTTCTCTTCCTTCATTTGCTTTTCACTTTATTCTTCCTTTGTCCTTTGCCTTCAGGAGGATAAATCCAAATCTCACTGCACAATATGTGATGTGGCATCAATAGTCTCTAAGGATCTACAGTAATGTTATTATATCTTTCCTTTCTTTTTTATCCCATTCAAAATTACATCTTCAGGAAAAAATGTGCCTGAGCTCTGTTATTGTTCTGTGAACTGATTTTATCATCCCCCCTAATTTCTAAAATTTCATCACCTGTTACAATAAGTTCATGTAATGATCCTCACATAATTAGATAAATATCTGTATCCTAAATTCAAAGCATAATAGTGGTTCCTTTATTTAAGTTAGAGTCACTTAAGTATATGACTTAGTTCATACTTGATATTATACCATTATCTGTATTATCATTGAGTGTTACAAGTCTATTTTCCTAAAAGGTTAATAGGTGATTACGAGGTAACAACCCAATGGGACTTCTCTATGCCTAGCATTACTACTGAAATGTATCCGGCAAGTTTTGATAACTTAGCATTATTTTAAGGGGTATGTTTAGGCTTGGACATAGCTGAACAAGCATTTATAGGCTGCCTGTATCTGCTAGAGACATAAGTGCCAGACCAGCATTACATTTTCAATTTCATGTCTCCTGGTCCAAGTTGCACTTGAATTTGGTTAGGGAAAAATCTGCTTCATTTGGATGAAAAGCGTGTTCCAGAGATGAGATGGTTTCTGAGCTACATACCTGTAACTCCAATTAATCCTATTTATGTTGCTGAGAAGGTTTTGATTCCTAGCTTGGGCAATCCTGATGCTATTAATTTTGTGGATGTGTAGCAGGTCCATCACAGCATAACCAGAGAATTGTATTGTTGGCCAGGCATAGATTGTTTCTCAGCAATCTGTAGAGACTGATTATAGGGATAGGGCTTTGAGGCAGTCCACATAGGACATGTCATTTAAGCCATGTACTCTTTTGTGAGGAACTTCTGCAGATGCTCCAGTTGTTGCATATACCTGTTCTGGTACATACTAAAGGGGGTATTATACTCAAAGATTAAGGCAAAACCTTTACAAGTACACTGCTTCACTCAGCTAGTCTTTTTTCCTACAGGAAAGCACTGAAACCAAACAGGAGAAATGATATTTTATAATTGTAAGTAAAATAAAGACAAAACTCACCAAAACATTAAATTCTTGCACTTAATCTGTTTGATTACTAGTGTAGTAACCACCCATAGGGAAACCATACATACACACACACACACACACACACACACACACACACACACACACATATATATATATATATATATATATATATATATATATATATATATATATCTATAAATATAAATATAAATATAAACATGTGTATATATATATATATATATATATATATATATATATATATATATATATATATATATATATATATATATGTGTATATATATGTATTATATATATATATATATATATGGGTCTAGGACTATTCACTGAAAGCACATTTCACTGAAACACATTTGACTGTGCACAATTCACTGAAAGCTCAATTCACTGAAAACACAATTCACTGAAACACATTTCAGTGAAAGTTATATATGGCCTTTTCCCCACTGTAGTGCGACCCTGGAGTTAGAATATATAGTAAGGGTGAGTGTGGGGGGCACTGGCCCTCACCTATTTTAAATATTTTGAACTATACACATGGATACTTGCAATTTCAATAAATTACTCTTTTCTTAATTTAATATATATCCAAACTATGTGGGGGTTATGCCCCCCACAACCCTCTTACTATATATTCTAACTCCAGAGTCACACTACAGTGGGGAAAAGGCCATATATAATTTTCAGTGAAATGTGTTTCATATATATGTATATATGTATATATATATATATATATATATATATATATATATATATATATATATATATATATATATATATGTATAGATACACACACACACGCACACACGCACACACGCACACACACACACACACACACACACACACACACACACACACACACACACACACACATAAATGTATGATATTTAACTTAGCCTAGAGGGTTTCCTCTGTCTTTTTAGTGCTAGCCACAAACTTTGAGAATTCATTTTATGCTCAATTTCTGAGAGACTTGGTTGGCTACAATCACCTGCATTAGAAGCTGAAGTTAAGTGTAAACTTGCAGTACTGTATTTTAGTCTTCTGTTAAGTGCAAACTTGCAGTTTTGAAAGTACTGTATTTAATTTTTTCTGTTAACTAATTGTTTCACTGTATAGTGTGCTGTGTGTCCTTCTGCAGTTAGTTCCCCACCCACCCTCTCTGTTCTTGTCTTGGTGTTAGTGTTGGTGGCTCTGGAATTGTCCGCCCCTCCTGTAAGTCTGTATTTGAACACTCCTCCTGGGTCCATCTCATTTGCTCACTTAACCGAGTACAGTGAGATCATATTCTGAGTCTAGTGTTCACTCTACTTAATACAGAGAGAAGATTTGAGAAGGCCAACCCATTTAGGTTCTTCCTTCCACTCTCCTTGCACTTTACTAACAAAAAAATGCAATTTATTCATCTGGTTTTACTGTATTTGTGTGTTCCTCCTACTTTATTTTGCATTTGCCTCTTCTTAAAAGTACTTATTTTGCTGCATTTATTACTGCTTGGTAGTAGCCTCATTAAATTGTAACTGTTATTCTAAGTCATTTGGTTTAAGCACTTGGGCTTCATGCCAGTTGTTTTACATTAAGAAGGTTTTTGGTCTGCACTGTTGTGGCAGGACAGGTAGCTTACATCCTTCTAAGCTGGGAATTGCTGATTGAAGGCTCAGTGTCTACTATTCTAAAAGTGTATTTGTTCTGGTTTAAGCACTAGGGCTTCAGGCCAGTTATTCTACATTAAGAAGGTTTGTGGTCTGCACTCTTGTGGGAAGAAAGGCTGGATTCTGCCTTTCTGAACTGGGAACTTCTGGTCACAGGCTTATTTTGCCTGCTTATTTGAACTGTTTCTTTCTGAAATTGGTGCGCCTTGTTGCTGTAGCATAGACCAGATTCAGGCCTGCTGAATCTAACTTTGTTTGTATAACTTGAGCACTGATCCAGGCCATCTTTTTTTGGAGAAGGTTCCCCTGCACCCTAGTGGCAGGAGTGTGCAGTTAGAACATGTCTGATTGAAGACTGCTAGAGCAGGCTCAGTTTTGAGCTTTCTTCTGGTTAATTGGGTAACTTGTTTAAATCAGTTTTGTTTATTTTCTCTTGTTTTATATATAAAAAAAATGCACTTTATTCATCTGATAACAAAAGTGAATGGTCACCGTTCTTAACGTAACAAAAATAAAACAAACTAAAGATGGCACGGATCACCCAAAAAATGTTTTAATCACACAGCATTAAACAGTAAGCACTTTCATCACCTATACTGACTTCTTCAGATTAAATAATGTTTAAAAACAAACATATTTAAAAAACATATAGGCCAATCACATACTGACTAAATAATCATGTGATCGTATTACTTTAGTGCTTCAATCCTTTCCTTTTAAGGTAAGCTGTAAAATCATACATATTATTGAGACCTGGTGGAAAGCAAGAGTTCAGTTTCACTTGTCACATGTATTCTTTCCAACTTAACTCACTCTCAGCATCAAACCTTTTGTCACAATTCAATATTTCTTCCAACACCAGAAATTTGAAATGAACACTACATTTGTTGTTGGAATATGCTTAGCCATAGCATTCTTTAGATCACCTATTTCCACTGCATGTTTGTGCTCATACACAAGTTAATATAAAAAGAAGGACATGATTGGCACATAATTAAATAAGCAACAAACTTACTTTTACAACTAAAATAACTTTTAAAACTGCACCTAAAGCCATTAATATTAATTTCTTGTACATTTGTCAACAAATAATCACATAATTTGCAATTAAAACATGTAAACGTGCCTACCTTACTCATATAACTCACAACAGGCTTATGTAATTTGCTTTGAAAAAGGTTTTTCAAACTTTTTCCTCTTTTATACACAAATTGAGGTTGATTGCCTAGTCGTTCTTTAAAGTCAGTTGAACACTGAATTATTTTCCAATTATTCACAATTATACTTTTAATTTTATTGCTATCTACACTATTACTTATTTGCATAGAGATCCTATGATCCTGCAAACTTTTAGCACTTCTACTGGATGTAGACAGATTGTATCTTATTGATTTTACTTCACTCAAAGCATTTGTCACTACATCCGTAGGATAACCTTTTAACTCAAATTTGTCACAAACAGCTTTACTTTCAATATCAAAGTCACTGTCATGTATAGTAAACCTGTTGATACGTACTAGTTGACTTTTTACTATGTTGTCCTTCATCTTTTTAGGGTGCATGCTACTGTAATGTGAAAAAGTGTTGTTTTGAACATCTTTCTTAAAAATGTTTATATATACCTTGTTCTCTCCTCTGAATAGCTCTACATCTAAAAAATTGATATTACTGGCATTATAATCAGCTGTAAACTGCAGATAGGTATTAATGCCATTTAAATAAGTAATACATTCTTTCAAACTACTGGTGTCTCCTCTCCATAAAAAAAACATTGTCAATAAAGCTAGTGAAAAATCCTATTTTTTTCTGAATAGATACTGAGAAGACAAGTCAGGAATACAGTAGGAATTGGTAGAACAAGTCATTTGATGGTGCCTTAATGGAAAATCATGAAGTGGTTAGATGATATGACTTACTTGAAAGCACCTGCATTTTTAGAGTATCTTTTTCTGTTAATGCTTCCATAGGAATGGATAGTTTGCAATATGATAACCCCAGAATAGACAGATGGGGCTTGTTGAGAAGTTTGTCAGTTATGGGTCTTGCCTTTGTCAATTATGATCATGATGCCTTAAGCAAACATAATGTTTCAGAAGTGTAGAAATGGGCAGTCTAAAACTGTACTGGTGTGACGCATTAAGTTAATAATTCATGCATTTCTCCAACACTGGAATGAAAACCATAATCCCCAGAAAGACTGACACTTCGTAGTTGCCATATAAAGCACTATCTTGGAGAAAAGCTTTCATATATATGTGTATATATATATATATATATATATATATATATATATATATATATATATATGTGTGTGTGTGTGTGTGTGTGTGTGTGTGTGTGTGTGTGTGTGTGTATATATATATATATATATATATATATATATATATATATATATATATATATATAAAGTGGTTTAACCATATTTTAATTTTTTTTTTTATTCTTTGGGAGGTACAGGAAAATGTGTTAATTGTGATGTAAGCTCCTATTGAACACTGCCTTTTAGAATCAAGCTGAAGTATAATTTTAGATTAAACGGAGTCACATCTCAAAATACATTCAGTTCCTTAGTAGGCTTGTTATGCTTTCACCTTTCATGTTTCCCAAAGATTCTGTGTGCATTGCATTCATTTTTAACTAGGATTAACTTAGATTTGTTTCAAGAGAACTTCAAAATCCTGACTGAAATTTGTAAGGAATACCCCAGTACTATTCCATGGTGCATAACTCTAACCTGTTTGTTTGTAGTTACTGTAAACATGCAGTGTGAGGTCATTTGGTGTGTCTTTCCTAAATGGATTCCATTGTTTCAGTTTCACTAACTTTTCTTTTATGGTCAGCTACTTTCTTGATTTCATTATATAATTTCCTAGAAATCTCACTATGTACTTCACTGCAGTGTTGCTTTTCTTTTCACTGATTTTTAGTTGTAGTCCTGGAGTAACACAGTGGCAGTGAGAAAGGTGAATGACAGGTAGGGAAGGACTTTACCATTCAAATTATGTGGGTTATAAATCAAACCCTGAAAGAGAGCTGGTACCAGAAATATTGTATCGACAAGTACACCATCCTCCAGTAAAACTGCAAAATTTATTATGAGTGGAAAATTGCATTCTGTTTGCATGTGAGGGGTTGCAAGATACTTTTATAAATTGTAGAAGTTCATTAGGCACAAATAATCCTTTTCAGGTGTGACCAGCATTTGCAAATATAATAAGTGGAGACTGAAACTCAGGCGTGCAAAATAACGCTTAATAAGAGCTTATAGCTTTAATCTGCTATATGAAACTGCCATATTATATCTGTATATTGCACTTCAAATTTAAATGTGACAATAAGAAAGAAAGAAAAAAAAAGTGAGGTTACTATAGACAGTAAATTAGCCAAACCGACTCAATAGGTAACATACGTACATACATAGATCACAAATGGGTGATATTGGGGGTATTATAACAATAGATTTATTCCATACTTTTTATGACATTTGATTTTTGCTAAGATGTCCATAAATTCTAGAATATAAATTTCCTGAATACTGGTAAAAATACATTTATTTATTTATTTTATTTATTTGCATTGGTTTTCCGGGATATTCCACTGGGCTTAGGAGTGCCCATTTTCAGTGGAGGCCTGGGGAGAAAAGCTCCACATATTACATATACTGTACATTGATGAGATAAAGCTACATATTGACTGTTAACAGATTCAAGTTACTAGTAAACAACATTAAACAAAATACAAAAAAATAACAGATTTACATCCAGGTACACTATATGCATGTTGATAAACAATTAGGATTAGGCTTTCTTTTCTTTAAATTTCATCTTGTAGCAGAGGATGCATAAAACTGAGAGGGTGAAGAGTTAAATTAAATGAAGACAGATATTTCAAAGTGTTAAAGTTGTTAGGAGAAGTTTCTAGTTTTCATAGTTTGGAGAGGCATTCTTGCAGAGATTTTTTGAAAATGGTGTGGTTAGAAGTGGTTCTGATTGTGGTGGGTAAGGAATTCCACACCTTGGCAATAACAATGGAGTAAAGAGCTCGGCCAGCTGTAAGGTTGAGTAATTCTACCTTTAGAAGACATTACATTACATTTCATGAAATTTAGTATGTTCTGTTCATTCAACATAACCTGTCTTACTTTCTGTAACAGCACCAGTTATCTTTAGAAAATATTCTATATGTAGACTCTATTTATGTTTGCCTGTGTATAGATCTTCTAAGAAATATAATGAAATCACAACAATGACTGGAAATGGCATTTACTAATGATGGACATAATTCTGGAATTTCAGTTTCTGAAAATGGAATTTCAGTATTTTAATAAGCATAAATCAGCGTTATAATATTCCGTATCAGAAATGTATATATAAATTAGTATTTTCTTTTATTGTTTGATAATGAAAATAATGACAATTCTGGGTCAGGTAATAAATAAAATAAATTATGATTAGGGCACCATCATTCCCTCCAATGGAGCTGTGGCACTGTAACTTGCAATGGGTGGAGCCTAAGATTTTTGATAGAATCAAATTATGTCCTCACACTTCAAACAAATGTTCATATTTCTGGAACCACAGGAGATACTAAAGAAATCTAAATGGAAACTCTTCAGCACAAACTATTTTTGTAGCGGTAGTATTCTTTAGGTTCTTGGTCTTAAATTGGGTTTTATAACTATACGTCTATAATATTTTTAATCAACTTACAGTATCTCAGCAACCACTCAAGTTACACATATACTGTCAGAAGTACTTTGTCCACCCATTGGAATGCTTTAATATGAGGTAAGCAGTTATGTCTGCATTACTTGGTTGCTGAGATATTTGAAAAAACATGACATTTCTGATAATATGAATAAATATCATATGAACAACAATTGATTTATCTTACCTGCATTAACTAGAGATCATATATCAATAAAATGCTGTTTGCCTCTGTGCAAACTTTAACATGAAAATTTCTAATACTTTGTATGTAGCATAGATTTGGAATTATTAATGCAAATATGAGAAGCAATATTTGATGCCTAGAGATGTCAGTAAGATGTATCTACAGATTCCAAAAATGTTCTCCCATATTTCTCAGTCAATAAGGAACTGTATAACTGCATGATCATTTCTGAAAACTGAATTGGACTTGCACCATCAAACTTTAAAAATTTGCACTGAAGCTAATATAAACTATCTAGCTGATTCCCAGCACAGCCAATGGAACTGCAGTATTATATAGTCAAAAGGCCAGCACCCTGAATATCAGTATTGACATACAGATGGAGATATAGTACAGGCTAATAGGATGGGGAGGGGACAGCTGAGGACTGCAAACAGTCATTGTTTTCCTTTATTCACCCCCTGCAGATGCAAGGGATAGGTCACAACAGCTGTAATGACAGACATCAGCTAAAGTTTGCTAGCCCAGCTACACAGCAAGCTTTTTCTGCAGTGGTCAAGCTGCTAATGCATGCATGTCAGAACCTTTTACCTGGTTTGTGTAAAACATGCAGTTTGCAGTGAGGGCACAGGCATCTTTAAAAGACTTCAGCAGCTATACTGCATTGGTTTCACTCATGTTCAGCATAGAGTAAAATCAGATAGTCTTAAGTCTACTATGCCTCCTGGTATGACATCACAAAGCTGGAGTTTGTCTATTGAGGTAGTATTATAGGATGATAAGATGCCCTCTACAGTACCACCCCAAACATTTTGGAATCCCACAGCCATTTTCTTCTTTAAAAATATTTTGTATTCTTTCAATGAATAATTTTGCTTTCAATCTTTACTTGGGGCTGTAGTTTGCTTTCACATGCTAGTTTAGTATGGCCCAGTTTGTCGTTATGATATTCAGCTTCAATAACATTGCTCTCCACTGGACTACATTTATTATTATTATTAATATTATTTTTATTATGATTATTTATGGGTGGCGTAGAGGTATAGTGGTTAGCATTGTCACCTCACAGCAAGAGGTTCTGGTTTCCTCCCACATTACACAGGCATGCAGTAGGCAGAATGGACACTCAAAACAGGCCCTACGTATGAGTGTGTGTGGTGAACCCTCCCACTAACTGTTACAGAAACAATGAGCACT